>NC_041385.1:401137058-401186304 GCF_002162155.2 Triticum dicoccoides | reverse complement strand
CGTCGCCGTCGCTCGCGCCCGCCGTTGCCTGTCCCCGTCGTCGCCGCCATCCCCGCGCTGCCCCTAGCCCGACGTCGTCGCCCCGCGCCCGTCATCGCCGTCCCCGCACCCGTCATCGCCGCCGTCCCGTGCCGCGACACTGTTGCCCTGCCTAGTCGTCGCGCGCCATCCTCGCTGTGAGCCCCGCTGGCCTTTTTTTGTATGCTTTTTTGTTGTTGTATGTATTGATGTATTTTGATGTATGATTTCTTTTTTGTTCATATGATGTATGTTTTTTTCATATATATAGATGATGTTTGTTTTTTTGTTAGGTTAGTATAGATTTTAGGTTAGTGGAGAGGAAAAACAAAAATAAGTAAAAAGAAGAAAAGAGGAAGAAGGAAGAAGGAAGAAGAAGAAAAAGAAGGGGAGGAAAAAGGAAAATAAGAAGAGGAAGAAGGAGAAGAAGAAGGGAACAAGAGGAGTGGAAGAAGAGGAGAAAAAAATAAGAAGAGGAAGAAGAATAAAAAAAAGAGGAGAAGAGAAGAAGAAATAGAGGAGAAGATCTATTTTTTATTCTTCTCCTCTATTTCTTCTTCTTCTCCTCTTTTTTCTTCTTTTTTTCTTCTATTACTTCTTCTTCTTCTTCTTCTTCTTCTTCTTCTCTATTTTTTCTTCTTCCTCCTCTTCTTATCTTTTATCGGGAACGAGGGTTTTGGGAACTAGGGTGTCGGAAACTAGGGTAGAGGGTCGAGGGTCACCGAGGGGTCGAGGGGTCGAGTACCGAGGGTCGTCCAGGGTCGAGGGTCGTCGAGAGTCAAGGGTCAAGGTTCATCAAGGGGTCGAGGGTCATCGAGGGGTCGAGGGTCGTCGATGGTCGAGGGTCATCGAGAGTTGAGGGTCGAGGGGTCAAGGGTCGTGGAGGGGTCGTGGGTCGAGGGTCGAGGGGTCGAGGGTCGAGGATGGCCGAGGGTCGAGGGTCTCCATTTAACAAGAATGCCCCCATTATGGATGTGCACAAGTTGATCCATTTTTTTCTGATCTCATCCATGGCTACATCATTTGCTGGAAATAACGATATTCGGAGGGCTCTCGCTGAACTTCGTACCAAAAAGTGAATTATCCAATCCGGGACTCCGTTCCAAAACAATTTTGGAGAGCTTCATACCGTTATGCGCCTGTTACTTTCGGCAAATGATGAAGCAATGGCTTTCTTGAGATCAGGAAAAATATGGACCATTTTCTGCACATCCAGAATGGCGTCATCTTGTTAAATCCCTTAAAGGTTAAGAGAATCCGAGCAGTCGAGGATCGGAACTAGCTACGGTAGGGGGTCAAGGGTCGCCAAGGGGATGAGGGTCGAGGGTCGTCGAGGATCGCCGAGGGTCGAGTCCGTTTAACAAGAATGCCCCCATTATGGATGTGCACAAGTTGATCCATTTTTTTCTGATCTCATCCATGGATACATCATTTGCTGGAAGTAATAGGCATATGACGCTACGAAACTCTTTAAATATTTTGGAACGGAGTTCCGGATAGGATAATTCACTTTTTGGTACGGATTTCAGCAAATGCCTTCCAAATAGCGATATTCGGAAGGCTCTTGCTGAACTTCGTACCAAAAATCAAATTATCCTATCCGGGACTCCGTTCCAAAACAATTTTGGAGAGCTTCATATGGTTATGCACCTGTTACTTTTGGCAAATGATGAAGCGATGGTTTTCTTGAGATCAGGAAAAATATGGACCATTTTCTGCACATCCAGAATGGCGCCATCTTGTTAAATCCCTTAAGGGTTAAGAGAATCCAAGCAGTCGAGGATCAGAACTAGCTAGGGTAAGGGGTCCAGGGTCACCGAGGGGATAAGGGTCGAGGGTCGTCAAGGGGCCGAGGGTCGAGGATCACCGAGGGGTCGATAGGGGGACATCGATCAACCCCCTCTCGCTCGACCAACTCTCGAGGACACCCAAACCATAGAAAAAAACATTATCGATCTTGTACCCCCTCCTGCCCCTACCCGACAAAACTCTCTCGAGATTTATAGGAGATTTATCAAGAATGCCCCCATTATGGATATGCATAATTAAGTTGATCCCTATTTTTTTCCTGATTTCATCTACCATTCTATATGTCCACGTTCTCTTGTATCAAGAATCCTTTGACACTAGACAACATGACATATAGAAGGGTATGAGATCAGGAAAAAATAGGGACCATTTTGTTCTGCACATCCAGAATGGCGCTATCTTGTTAAATCCGTTAAAGGTTATGAGAATCCGAGCGGTCGAGGATCGGAACTAGCTAGGGTAGGGGGTCAAGGATCACCGAGGGGATGAAGGTCGAGGGTCGTTGTTGAGGGGTCGAGGGTCGAGGATCGCCGAGGGGGTCTATGTTTGCCACTATTAATATATCCATCTCTCGTGTTTGTATATTAATTGCCCTGTTGTAATATTTGCAGAAACTATGGATCAACAAAGAGACTTCGAACAAGAAGAGATATTGGGGGACATAATCTGCGATGGAGATGATGTCTTGTCTATATTTCTCAACGAAACCGATGGTCTGGAAGGAGAGGAAGCAGGCTACGGTGATCAAACAATGGAGGAGGAAAGTCATGATCATGATGGTGGCTCTGGCGACCGTGATGACGACTTCGGTGACCGAACGGAGTCGGGATCAGCTGTTGCAAAGTCCGGTGAGGTATTTATATATATTAATTAAGCCTGTGCTGACTAGCCAATTGATGCATTAATTGTTTTTGTATGTACATATATTAACTCTTCTTTCTTCTTTTATAGCCCTCCGGTTCGAGCAAAACTTCGGTAACGAGACGAGGCCTGAAGAAAAAGTTGCGCCCGGAGGAAAGGTTCAAGATCACAGAAATCGCTCGCGATGGCCAACCGGTTCAACCCCTCGGGACCAAAAAAGTATTTTCTGCTCAGTGCGAGGTTCTTGTTAGGGACATGATCCCGATCAGCATCCACCAATGGTATAAGCCTAAGAAGGAAGACCCACAAGTTTCTTTTGTCGAAGATAGACAGAAAGACGATCTTTGGACCACGCCGAAGGAAAATTTCACCCTACCGGTAGAGGAGGATCCGGAGAAGCCAGTTATAGAGCCATTGATCAAGTATCATGCTCTCAAGAAGATGGCAGGTCTATTCAGGAGGTGGAAGAATGAGTTGAAATCAATGTATGTCGACAAAAACAAGACTCCATAATTCATCGGCGAATTTGAGAAGATAAGAGATCACTGGCCCAAATTTGTGGCCCACAAGACATCGGAGAAGAGTAAGAAGATGTCAGCAATGAACAAGATAAATGATGCAAAGAAGGAGCATCACCATCGCACGGGGTCAGGTGGCTACCTCAAAGCCCGACCATTGTGGGACAAGGCTGAGGAGGACCTGATTGCTAAAGGGGTACCAGAGACATTGCACTGGCCAGACCGTTCAAGGACTTGGTTCTTCGGGGTTGGGGCAACTTTGGACCTTGAAATAGGGAAGTGTTGTTGGACGGACGAGCAACTTGCAACACCCATCACGAAGCTTCAGGAAGCAATCAAGGCAGCGCAAGAAGGGACGTTCGTTCCCGACAGAGAGAACAACGAGCTCACAAAGGCCCTCGGGAATGCTGACCACCCTGGACGAACACGAGTCATGCCAGGCTTTTTTGCATGGAAGGTTGGGTTTCCCTGCTGCAGGCGGTTACAAAACCCAAGATAGGAGGAGGAAAGTGGAGATGAGCGAACTACAGAAGCTTCAGGCAAGGGTACAAAAGCTAAAGGAATGACAAGCTGTTGAGAACCAGCCAGATCCTGCCCAAGCTACCCTAGAAGCTACCCCGCCATCTTAGCGGAGAAGCGGCGTGGCTTCCACTGAGCTCATTCAGCAGCCTGACTTCACGGGTTCTAGCTACCCATGGATTTTATCATGGATTCACACCAGTGCCTCCTTATGATGCAATGGCTTCAGCTCAAAGTCAAGGCGGCTGTCAGCTCTATGTTCCCTCCTTCACCCGAAGCAACTTTTCACTGCCGTCCAATTCCACAAGGCTATGCTGTTGTGATGGTGGATGAAATAACAGAGGGATTTGAGGATCTCCAGCTTAACCACCCTACAGGTGATGGGGAGACTCAGCTGGGTCTCCCCATCACCTGTAGGGTGGTCAAGCTGGAGCTCTCTGAAGACTCCGTGTCTATGGCGGAAGGAGCACGTCAAGCTTCTGAACTTCACGCCTCATGCGAGTCAGCTAGGCACTCCGCCTCCTCCACCTCCTCCTTCGGCGAGTGATCAAGGCACTCTACCTCCTGCTCGGGCGCGTGAGGGCGGCAGTAGTCCACCTCCTTCTCTGCCTGCTCCGGCGCATCTGAGCAGCCCGCCTCCTCCTTCGTCGCCTCGTAAGCAATGGCGTCAGCAGAACACAGACGCCGCCACTTCGGCTGCTCCGGCCCATTGTAGCAGTCCGCCTCCTTCTTCTCCGCCTCATAAGCAACAGAAGAAGACAGCCGCAGCCGCTCCGGCTGCTCCGGAGTCTAGTAGTACAGCCAGAGGCAGGAGGCAATATAGATTCGGTCCATCGTCAATCAAGCCTCTAGAGAAGTTACCATACGAGAGGAGCGAGGAGGAAAACAAGAAGATCTGTGAAGGCCAGTGAGGGACTTCTTTGAATCGGTGAAAGCTAAGAAACATCCACCTCCGGAGGACAAAATAGATCCGGTGAAAGCGAAGTGCTGTTTGGATGCCGTGAAGCGACCATCACCGCCTCCGTCGCAAACCAACTATGTCCGCGTTATTGAAAGGACATATAATGAAGCGGAGCGGTCGGGAAGTACTTGCACTGATCAAAGGTTAGCAGAACGAAGAAGTGGGAAAAAATTGCCCAGCTCGGCGAATGAGCGAAGCAATCGTGCCCCCGCTCAAGGTGTCTAGCGATATCATCGCTAATCTTCCGGGGATGCTGCCCGGTACCAATCCTGGAGATTACATGCCCGACGATGCACTTTTTGATACAATGGAGGTGGACACATTCAAATTCCGGCACGGGAAGCCTCTTGTCAAATCTGGTACTCCTCTAACAACGATGATGCGAAGATTCCATGATTGGTACATGGACATCAGCAGCAAGTCTCGGACGGATACTTTGACACTGAGAGTTAAAGAGGAGCACGACCTCGCTGGAATTGATCTGTTGTCTCTTCCATATGATGAGTTCTTCCAATTTTTCAATCAAAAGGCCCTCGATAAAACAATCATCGCTTGCTACTATTTGTAAGTACTACTTCTGTAATTAAGTCTCTTTATATATAGCTCAGCTCTTTCATTGCATGTTTATATAATTATCATCACTATATTATGCAGATTGAAGATCGCCGAATTGAATAAAAGACAAATCGGTGATATTGGGTTCATTAACACAAATCTCATGGATGAATGGAATGTTAAACATGATGCCAAACAAACCGAGGCCAACTTGCTACGATCGTTATTTCGAAATCAAAACAAAGATACAATACTCATTCCTTATGAATACAGGTGATTGTTACTGTCTTGTACATATTAGTTTTCCCTTATTACTCGAGGTTATAGTAATGTAATTGATGAGTTATGCATGCGTGCGCAGCTTCCACTTTATTCTGCTAGAGATTAAGCTTGAGCAGGGACTAGTAACCGTCATAGACTCAAAACGAAAAAATCACGAGGAGTATGCGACCATGACTAAAATGCTCGAGAAGTAAGTTCAATCTATCATCATCGCACCATATCGGCAACTTTGTTCATTCCCTGATATCAAGTAACTGTTTTCTTTTGTCTGGCAGGGTTTGGAAAAAGTTCACCGCACAAGCTCCGAGACTGCCGGCGGAGCTGCGATTTAACCACCCGAAAGTAAGTACTACTAGCTAGTTCGGCGCAACTCCCATTGATTCTAGCTAGTTTCATCAATACCATTTAGCATGCTTGCTTATCAGTTCGATTGACCTCTATTTCTTGTAAAGTGGTTGTGGTAGGAACCCGGGAATAATTACTATGGATACTACATTTGCGAGTTCATCTGCCACACGACCTGTGAGTGGGGCTACTCTACAAAACAATATGAAGTGTGTAAGCAATAATATTCAAAATTTTATTTTATTACCATCATTTGTGTTGAGTTTTGTTCATATATATATATAATATGTATTGACCCCCTTCTTCAAATTAGATGTGGTAGATGCGGGATGAACTCCTACCACAAGATCGCATACGAGCAATTCAAGAGGAATTGGCGGGATTCTTTCTTGACCACGTCATCGACAAAGACGGAGAATACCATGTGGAACTTGAGTTCAGATGTTAGGGGATTGTAAGAGATCTTATATTGTATATATGTAGCCAATAGCATCAGATAGATATATGAAAATTTGTTGTTCGACCAATCTCTCGGAGAAGGAGAGGTCGATCACTTATCTCTGTATATGTTCATGATGATCTTCTGTACTTAATGGTTTCCTTCATTTTCTTACTTGCTAGCTAGCGTGTCGAGTCCTCTCTATACGTATAGTACGTAGCGTCGACCAAGCACGGAGATAAGGGAGGACACTTCTCTATATTAGCTTGCCAACACAATATATGAAACCCCTAAATTAACCCTACAAAAGCCCCCAACCCCACCCTGAAAGTGCAACTATCCCTAGGTGGTTTTGGTAATTCATAACAACATACAACTCATTGAGCTAATGCTATTCCAAGACTATTATTTCAGGAAAGCTCAATGAATGGCATGGCATGGATGATGAAAGTGGATCCCTCAAAATACTAAGGACAAAGGATTGGCTCAAGCTCAAAGGCTCAAGACTCTTCATTTTATATTTTAGTGATCCAAGATCACATTGAGTCTATAGGAAAAGCCAATACTATCAAGGACGGATGAGGTGTTGCTTAATGAGCCTCTTGCTTCATGTGCTTTGTGATATGCTCCAAAACCCTCAGCTACTTTCCCACATCCACAAATGACCTAAACCCAAAGCCAAAATCGGTCACACCGATTCTTCCAATCCGGCGCCACCGATTCCAAAAGTCATAGCCACTGCCACAAACCCTAAGCAAATCGGTCCTACCGATAGGGATCTCGGTCTCACCGAGATGGGATTGTAATCTATCTGTTTCCCTTCGTAACATTTTGGTCTAACCGAAGTGAAGAATCGGTCCGACCGAGATTGCAATGTAAACTCTCTGTTTCACTTTTGTAACATTTTGGTCTCACCGAAAAGAGCAAATCGGTCCCACCGAGTTTACCTGACCAACTCTCTGGAAAGCTTATTACCAAAATCGGTTTCACCGAGTTTGTGTAATCGGTCTTACCGAGATTATGTTATGCCCTAACCCTAACCGAATCGGTCTCACCGAGTTGCATGTCAGTCCCACCGAAAATCACTAACGGTCACTAGGTTTACTAAATCGGTCTGACCGAGTCTGTTGAATCGGTCCCACCGACTTTGGTAAATTGTGTGTAACGGTTAGATTTTGTGTGGAGGCTATATATACCCCTCCACCTCCTCTTCATTCATGGAGAGAGCCATCAGACTAAACCTACACTTCCAACTTACCATTTTTGAGAGAGAACCACCTACTCATGTGTTGAGGCCAAGATATTCCATTCCTACCATATGAATCTTGATCTCTAGCCTTCCCAAGTTGCTTTCCACTCAAATCCTCTTTCCACCAGATCCAAATCCTATGAGAGAGAGTTGAGTGTTGGGGAGACTATCATTTGAAGCACAAGAGCAAGGAGTTCATCATCAATGCACCATTTGTTACTTCTTGGAGAGTGGTGTCTCCTAGATTGGCTAGGTGTCACTTGGGAGCCTCCGACAAGATTGCGGAGTTGAACCAAGGAGTTTGTAAGGGCAAGGAGATCGCCTACTTCATGAAGATCTACCGCTAGTGAGGCAAGTCCTTTGTGGGCGACGGCCATGGTGGGATAGACAAGGTTGCTTCTTCGTGGACCCTTCGTGTGTGGAGCCCTCCGTGGACTCGCGCAACGTTACCCTTCGTGGGTTGAAGTCTCCATCAACGTGGATGTACGATAGCACCACCTATCGGAACCACGCCAAAAACATCCGTGTCTCCAATTGCGTTTGAATCCTCCAAACCCTTCCCTTTACTTTCTTGCAAGTTGCATGCTTTAATTTCCGCTGCCTATATACTCTTTGCATGCTTGCTTGAATTGTGTGATGATTGCTTGACTTGTCCTAAGATAGCTAAAATCTGCCAAACTCTAAAATTACGAAAAGGTTAAGTTTTTAATTAGTCAAGTAGTCTAATCACCCCCCCTCTAGACATACTTCAAGGTCCTACAAGTGGTATCAGAGCTTTGGTCTCCATTTGCTTTGATTTCCATAGCTTTTGGTGGTGATAGCCTTGGTTTCACAACCTAGGAGAGTATGGCGTCTAGCGAGGGAAATTATCACCGTAGAGGTCCTTACTTTGATGGTACTAATTTTGCTAGTTGGAAGCATAAGATGAAAATGCATATTCTCGGACATAACCCCGCCATTTGGGCAATTATTTGTATTGGCTTGCAAGGTGAATTCTTTGATGGGAGAGAACCGAACCGTGAAACGAATGCAGAAGAATTGAAGATGCTGCAATACAACGCTCAAGCTTGTGATATCATCTTCAATGGATTGTGCCCGGAAGAATTCAACAAAATCAGCCGTCTTGAGAATGCAAAGGAAATTTGGGATACTTTGATTGATATGCACGAAGGTACCGAATCCGTCAAGGAATCCAAGTTGGATGTGCTCCAAAGTCAGCTTGACAAGTTCAAAATGAAGGATGGTGAAGGTGTCGCTGAAATGTACTCTAGGCTTGCACTTATCAAAAATGAGATTGGTGGCTTAGGGAGTGAAGAGATGACCGACAGATTCATCATCAAGAAGATCCTAAGAGCATTGGATGGAAAGTATGATACCGTGTGCACATTGATTCAAATGATGCCAAACTAAAAAAATCTCAAGCCAACGGAAGTCATCGGAAGAATTGTTGCTCATGAGATGTCACTCAAGGATAAGGAGGAACTTAATAACAAGTCAAGTGGTGCTTACAAAGCCTCAAGTGAAGCCCCCACATCATCAAGTGAGAAACAAACCTTCAATGAAGAATTGAGCTTAATGGTGAAGAACTTCAACAAATTCTACAAGAGTAGAAGCAAAGAAAGAAGCTCCAAGTCAAGGTCTTATCATGACAAAAGATCTTCTAGTCGAGAGCGCAATTGCTACAATTGTGGGAGGCCTAGACACTACTCCAATGAGTGTACGGCACCCTACAAAAGAAGAGAAGATTCTCCAAAAAGAAGAAGCTAAAGAGAAGAATCACCACCAAGAGAGAGGAGGAGTCGAGATGATCGTTATGAACGAAGATCCTCACGGAGAAGCAAGGATTCGGAAAGGAAGGACAAGTCATCAAGGAGCTACACAAAACGAATACATCAAGCTCATGTTGGTGAATGGGTATTCGGCTCCGACTCCGACAATCACTCCTAGAGAAGCTATCACTCCGACTTTTAACATACTCAAGATGAAGGTGTTGCCGGTCTAGCACTTGTGTAAACCAACTCCTACGACATATTTGATTCACCAAATGAAGGAATTGGAAGATGCTTCATGGCCAAAGGTCCAAAGGTAACACATCCTGAGTATGTTGATTTCAATAGTGATGAAGATGACTTGCTTGTGGATGATGATTTACTTGTTGACAACTCTAGTGATGAATACTATGATGAAATGTCAATTAATCATGCTAATCAAACGAATGACAATGATAAGGAGAAAATTGAGCTTCTAACTAAAGAACTAAACACTCTAAAGTTGGCTCATGAAACTATCTTCGAAGATCATCGAGAACTTTTAAGGGCTCATGAGAAGTTACGCTTTGAAAAGCTCAATCTTGAGCAAGAGCATGAGTTCTTAAAGGAAATCAATGATGATCTCCGTAAGAAAAGTTCTTCTTACATTGCCAAGCGTTTACTCTTATCTATTACATGCCTCAAGTCAAGTCTGGTAACAAGTACATGAAAGATACTTCCTCTAGTAGTAACAATAATAATGTTAAATCCAATATTGTTGCTTCTAGTAGTTCTCTTGATTCCACTAATGATTCTCTTAGCCAAGTTACACTTGAGCAAGAAAATAGCTTATTGACGGGAATTATAGAGAAAGGTGTTTACAAGAGCCTTGCCGGGATTAAGCAATTCGAGGAAATTGTACGCAAGCAAGGAAGGCACCGGAAGAATCAAGGTGTTGGTTTTGAACGAAAGTTCAATGCCAATGGAGTTGAGTGGGAAGAAGATCAATACCCCAAGACGAAGTTTGTTCCTCAACAAGAGAAGTATTATCCTACTTCCTTCAAGGGAACACAAGCTCAAGATGATCTTCCTCCACAAGACCACGAGAACAAAGGCAAGGATAAGCTTCAAGAAGAGATTGATGCATTTGAAGAAGCACCTAAAGTCTCGGTCAAGTGGATTCCCAAGACTACGTCAAGTCCCACTTCATCAAGTACAACTACAACTCCAAGGATTCCCATCAAGACGATGTGGATCCCGAAGAAGAAGAACTAGAGAGTTCTTGAGGGTGACTCCGCCAACATTCTTCACTCATATCTTTTTGGCAAGGACAAGTGCAATCAACTTCCTCATCCTGCACTAGTTCAAGGAGTCACAAACCCTCATGTTGGTAAGGCAAGGGACAAGGTAACCTAATGGTTTCATGGACATCATCTTGTGTGTGCATCACTCTATGTCTATGGATATTCTTGTTTGTTCCTTGTGGGACTAACCCATGTAGGCAAGTTGAAAGTGCAACTCACTCCAAAGGATTGCTCCAAATGATCTACTTCAACATTGAGCATCCACATCTTCAACACCTACATGAAGTCATCATCGACAAAACCCAAGGTTAGTTCATCCCTCTAAAGGGGGGATCTCACATCTAGGGGGAGCTTAACTCAAAAAATTGAGTCAAAGCAACTCTAATGGTGTGAACACATAAATGCATTATGTAAAAGTGGTAACCCCACTTGAGCTTAAACGATGAGTATGACCTATGATCAAATGTTCTCATTTGACTGCTAAGTCAATATACTCATATATAGATGACCTAGTCATCGCCAATTGTTTGATAGATGCTAGAATTGGTTGTGCATGCTTTGCCACATATTTCATTTGCCATTTTATTGTGTGAGCATGTTGGTGCATATTTTACTCATTCAAGGACATCCACTTGTTGTTTTGATTGTTTGGTTCATTCTTCTTTTGGCCAAGTGGATGGACAAGAATGCCTAAGAACCCTCTCTAGCTATCTATGCTTTTCTCGTCTCAAACTCTATTCATGCTACATCACAAAATTTGATCAAGTCAGATTCGAACCACTCTGTGTGAGGAGCACTCGGAGTCCCTGATTCATCATAGACTTAAACTTCCAAAACCTCTTTGTGATTCTCGGTCTGACCGATTCCTCCATTTCGGTCCTACCGAGATCATTAAGTTGATCAGAGTTTTCAATCTCGGTGCAACCGATTTGAACTTTTCGGTCACACCGAGTTGCTGTAACTGAACACAGTTATGCATCTCGGTGCCACTGAGTTGTTCCACTCGGTCACATCGATAGGGTCGGGCTATATATAGACACAGGAAATTTTTTGGAAATTTCTCTGAACCCTTTCGCCCGCGCAATAGCTCGCTCTGCCATTGAAGGTCTCTGGATCGTCTCCTTGTCACCAGCCGCCTCGTCGCTGGTCTCCGCCGCCGTCAACGGAATTCAACCCCACCGTTGCCGCCATAGCGAGTTCATCGCCGCACTAGGGTATGGACTCGATCTTTGTGCTATCGACATCTGATTCCTAGAACATTGTACTCTTATTGATTCTTGCCATGATTGAAACAATCCTATCCAGCCAAAGTGGTCCGTAGAGTAGATTAGATTCAAATTTTAGGGTTAGGTTTCTGCCGAAACCATCTCGGACCCACCGAGTTGAAAAACTCGGTCTCACCGATTTGGCATATGCCATTGCACTAGTGACTCTCGGTCTGACTGAGAATTACTAATCGGTGCGACCGATTTTAGGATTCTGTGAAACCCTAGCAGTCTCGGTGCCACCGAACTGTGACTCGGTCCAACCGAGTTCATCAGTTTAGGTTCCAAAAACTACTTCGGTATCACCGAGTTTGAAAATCGGTTGATCCGAAATGCTTTCTGTGGAAAACTAAAACTGAATTTTTGAATCATTCTTTTGAAAAATCTCTGCATTTTGTGATGCTCATCCACTCTATCTCATCTATAACTCTTCACAGGGTCAGCAGTCAACTTTTGCAGCATGTCAGACCAGAGTGACAGTCAGAACAGGTCAGCAGAGCAGATTCACATAAGTGAGGGCACTAGTCCCTCCAGCACTTCAGATGAAGGGAGCAGAAGCACTCCTAGCAACCTGCCTAAGGCTGCTACCAGGCAAAGGAGAAAGAGAACCTCAGACTCAGAAGAAGAGGACTACAAAGCTGAAGAAGATGAGGCTACTTCCAAGAAAGTGGTGCTCAAGAAGGAATATGGCTCAGCAAAGGATATAAAGCCGGGCATGAAGATTAAAAGGCATGCAGGAAGACAACCAATGTCCAAGGCCAGGGCATCAACTCAACTGCCTGAAAAGCCTGATCCCAAAGAACCAGCTGCTGAAGGCAAGAAGAGGAAGGAAAGGGTCAAGAAGACCATGGCCAGAGTTGTTGGGAAACCTTCCATGATGGAAGAGGAAGAGCTTACTGCACCAGCACCAAAGGCACCAAAGCTTATGGGTGATGCTATTAAATCTAGGGCTGCAACATCTAAGCCCAAGGAAGCACCCAAAGCTGCCCCCAAGGCCAAGTCTGCACCAAAGAGGAATACTAGGAGTATTCCAGCTGCTGAGAAGAACAAGGCCCCAGTGCCTGAGGTTGCTGAGGAGGAAGATGAAGAAGGACATGTTCTAAGGAAGCTCAAGCCTAAGATACCAGATCACAATGATGCCCATCCTGTGGATGAGGACATGAACATCAGAAAAGACTCAGGATTGAGGCTATGGAGGATGGCAGATCCATATGCCACAAGGAGAAGAACTGCTGTTGATTACAGGTTTCATACAAAGGAACAACATGACTTCTATGAGACAATCTTATTGGACAGGAAGCTTTGTGATATGAGGTGGGTCGACTGGACCTACATGAAGGAAAATGAAGAGCACTATCCTGGAGTGCAAGACAGCTTTGTTGCTTGTGGAGTTGTAGATTTTGTTGGGCAAAAGCTCACAAACTGGAATGATGAACTTATCATGCAATTCTGCTCCACATCACATTTTTACCCAGATGGAAGAATTGTTTGGATGTCTGAAGGTACAAGGTATCAATCCACTGTTGAAGAATGGGCAAAACTGATAAATGCCCCAAAGGAAAATGATGATTATCTGGATGTATATGCCAAGAAGAAAATGGGACACAATACCATGGCACACATGTACAAGGAGATCCCAGACAAAGCCCTAGAGACTTTCTCTTTTGGATCAGTCCATTTTCTGTTGTCAGGGCTGCCTACTATCAATTGGATTCTGAGGCACACTCTGTTGCCCAAGTCTGGTGACCACAACATGATCAGAGGGCATGCCATCAATATGTTGCATTTATTTAATGTGCCACGGAAATTCAAAGTCATGAGCCTTATAGTTGAAACCATTAAGAGGACTGCAGCAGATCAGAAGAGGAGCTATGGTTATGCACCTCAGATTTAGGAATTGATCAACTCAAAGATGGGAACTGGCAAATATCTATTAGATAGGGAACATTTTCCACTCTATCCAGACTTTGAAGACAATGAGGTTGTCATGAATGAGGATGATCCATCATCAGTTCAAGCTCAAGAGAAGAAGGAGAAGTCAAGGAAGGAGAAGGCTGCCAAGATGCCAACTCAAGAGGAGGCATCTGAGTATTTCTTGAAAAACAAGCAGGAGCAGCTTGGTTACTTTATAGCATCCTCACTGAGGATTGAGAAGGGGTTGGCCACCTTAACTCAAAACCAGGAGAGCTTGGAAAGAATCATGGAACAAAAATTCTATGATCTAGATGTCAAAGTAACTGAGATTCAGTCAGTTGTGGAGCAACTGCAGGATGACATGCAGGAGAGGAAAGGCAAGACAACCAAAAATGTCTTTGCCAAAGTGCCTAGAGCTCAGAGGTCAGCTGTTGTGCCAGTGCCCGACACTAGAGCAACATCTTCAGCACCAGCTACTGCCCCTTCAGCTCCAGTGCAACCAGCTTCAGCATCAACTCCAGCACCCTCTACATCAACTGAAGCCTTCGTCCAAGGAGCCATCTCTACACCACCAACTGAAGATCAAGCCTGAGAGTCGATCTAGCACTATGCATTTTCTACGAACTTTTTGGTAACTTGTTGCCAAAGGGGGAGAAAAATGTATAGATCATAGGCTTCGAGAGAGAGAGAGAGTGTTGTTTTTGTTCTCTCTTGCTTTGTTGGTTTAAACTTGTTTGCTTTTTGATTGGTTGAGATACTATGCTTGTGAGACATTGATGATCATGTGTTTGATCATAAGCTACATTTATGCATGTTTGATGATATTATCCTATCTATCTTATGTGATCATTCACTTTGCTTGGTGATGAGTGCATGTATTCAATACCTATCATTTTGAGCGCTCCACCAAGATGTATGTGACATGGAAGAGTAACCCATGAGCCTAATTCCTTGTGCATTTGCAGTCCAAAGCAAATTTTAAACTATGCACAAATTTAGGGGGAGCTCTTGCTTATCACATACTTCTCAAAGCGGCGATGTTTTTATTCTTATTATCATTTGTCGAAGCTTTGATCTATATGTTGTCATCAATTACCAAAAAGGGGGAGATTGAAAGTGCAACTATCCCTAGGTGGTTTTGGTAATTCATAACAACATATAACTCATTGAGCTCATGCTATTCCAAGACTATTATTTCAGGAAAGCTCAATGAATGGCATGGCATGGATGATGAAAGTGAATCCCTCAAAATACTAAGGACAAAGGATTGGCTCAAGCTCAAAGGCTCAAGACTCTTCATTTTATATTTTAGTGATCCAAGATCACATTGAGTCTATAGGAAAAGCCAATACTATCAAGGAGGGATGAGGTGTTGCTTAATGAGCCTCTTGCTTCATGTGCTTTGTGATATGCTCCAAAACCCTCAGCTACTTTCCCACATCCACAAATGACCTAAACCCAAAGCCAAAATCGGTCACACCGATTCTTCCAATCCGGCGCCACCGATTCCAAAAGTCATAGCCACTGCCACAAACCCTAAGCAAATCGGTCCTACCGATAGGGATCTCGGTCTCACCGAGATGGGATTGTAATCTCTCTGTTTCCCTTCGTAACGTTTCGGTCTAACCGAAGTGAGCGATCGGTCCCACCGAGATTGCAATGTAAACTCTCGGTTTCCCTTTTGTAACATTTCGGTCTCACCGAAAAGAGCAAATCGGTCCCACCAAGTTTACCTGACCAACTCTCTGGAAAGCTTATTACCAAAATCGGTTTCACCGAGTTTGTGTAATTGGTCTTACCGAGATTATGTTATGCCCTAACCCTAACCGAATCGGTCTCACCGAGTTGCATGTCAGTCCCACCGAAAATCACTAACGGTCACTAGGTTTACTAAATCGGTCCGACCGAGTGTGTTGAATCGGTCCCACCGAGTTTGGTAAATTGTGTGTAATGGTTATATTTTGTCTGGAGGCTATATATACCCCTCCACCTCCTCTTCATTCGTGGAGAGAGCCATCAGACTAAGCCTACACTTCCAACTTACCATTCCTGAGAGAGAACCACCTACTCATGTGTTGAGGTCAAGATATTCCATTCCTACCATATGAATCTTGATCTCTAGCCTTCCCAAGTTGCTTTCCACTCAAATCCTCTTTCCACCAGATCCAAATCCTATGAGAGAGAGTTGAGTGTTGGGGAGACTATCATTTGAAGCACAAGAGCAAGGAGTTCATCATCAACGCACCATTTGTTACTTCTTGGAGAGTGGTGTCTCCTAGATTGGCTAGGTGTCACTTGGGAGCCTCCGACAAGATTGTGGAGTTGAACCAAGGAGTTTGTAAGGGCAAGGAGATCGCCTACTTCGTGAAGATCTACCGCTAGTGAGGCAAGTCCTTCGTGGGCGACGGCCATAGTGGGATAGACAAGTTTTCTTCTTCGTGGACCCTTCGTGGGTGGAGCCCTCCGTGGACTCGCGCAACCGTTACCCTTCGTGGGTTGAAGTCTCCATCAACGTGGATGTACGATAGCACCACCTATCGGAACCACGCCAAAAACATCCGGGTCCCCAATTGCGTTTGAATCCTCCAAACCCTTCCCTTTACTTTCTTGCAAGTTGCATGCTTTAATTTCCGCTGCCTATATACTCTTTGCATGCTTGCTTGAATTGTGTGATGATTGCTTGACTTGTCCTAAGATAGCTAAAATCTGCCAAACTCTAAAATTGGGAAAAGGTTAAGTTTTTAATTGGTCAAGTAGTCTAATCACCCCCCCTCTAGACATACTTCAAGGTCCTACACACCCCCTTATAGAAAAAAAACAAAAAAAGCCCCTAAAGTGCTGACGCGTGGATGCCTTTTGGTCCCGGTTGGTGCCACCAACCGGGACAAAAGGCCCTCCTGCCTGGGCAAGCCGCAGCGGCCACGTGGAGCCCCATCTGTCCCGGTTTGTGGGTGAACCGAGACTAAAGGTGTTGGGCTTTAGTACCGACACTTTAGTCCCGGTTCGGTAACCGGAACAAATGGGCCTTAGGAACCGGGACAAATGGGGCTTTTTCTACTAGTGGGGGCGCCTAGCACACCCAAGACAATTGCATAGCCATGTGCGGCGCCCACTTCCACCGTTTACACCCAAGGTCATATTTCTGTAGTGCTTAGGCGAAGCCCTGCGGAGATCAATTCACCAACACTGTCACCACGCCGTTGTGCTGACAGAACTCATCTACCTCCTCGACGTCTTGCTGGATCAAGAAGGCGAGGGACGTCACCGAGATGAACGTGTGTAGAACGCAGAGGTGCCGTGCGTTCGGTACATGGTCGGTTGAAGCGTCAAGAAGTTCGACTACATCAACCGCATTGTGAAACGCTTCCACTTATGGTCTACGAGGGTACATAGACACACTCCCCCCTCGTTGCTATGCATCTCCATGGATAGATCATTGCGTGTGCATAGAAAAAAATTATATTCCATGCAACGTTTCCCAACAGTGGCATCATGAACTAGGTTTATATGTAGATGATATGCATGAGTAGAACACAAAGAGTTGTGGGCGGTGATAGTCATACTGCTTACCACCAATATCTTATTTTGATTCGGTGGTATTGTGGGATGAAGCGACCCGGACCAACCTTACATGTCCACGTAAGTGAGACCGGTTCCATCGACAGACATGCAACTAGTGAAGGAAATATGCCCTAGAGGCAATAATAAAGTTGTTATTTTATATTTCCTTATTCATGATAAATTTTTATTATTCATGCTAGAATTGTATTAACCGGAAACTTGATACATGTGTGGATACATAGACAAAACACTGTGTCCCTAGTTTGCCTCTACTTGACTAGCTCGTTAATCAAAGATGGTTAAGTTTCCTAACCATAGACATGTGTTGTCATTTGATGAACGGGATCACATCATTAGGAGAATTTTTTTTATTGATTTTTTTGCGAATAACATCATTAGGAGAATGATGTGATGGACAAGACCCATTCGTTAGCTTAGCATTATGATCGTTCAATTTTATTGCTACTGCTTTCTTCATGGCAAATACATATTCCTCCGACTATGAGATTATGCAACTCCTGGATACCGGAGGAATGCCTTGTGTGCTGTCAAATGTCACAACATAACTGGGTGATTATAAAGATGCTCTATAGGTATATCTTATGGTGTTTATTGGGTTGGCATAGATCGAGATTAGGATTTGGCACTCCGAGTATTGGAGAGGTATCTCTGGGCCCTCTCGGTAATGCACATCATAAGAAGCCATGCAAGGAAAGTGACTAATGAGTTAGTTGTAGGATGATGCATTACGGAACGAGTAAAGAGACTTGACAATAACGAGATTGAAATAGGTATGAAGATACCAATGATCGAATCTCGGGCAAGTAACATACCGATCACAAAGGGAATAACGCATGTTGTCATAACGGTTCGACCAATAAAGATCTTCCTAGAATATGTGGGAGCCAATATGAGCATCCAGGTTCCGCTATTGGTTATTGACCAGAGAGGTGTCTCGGTCATGTCTAAATAGTTCTCGAACCCATAGGGTCCGCACGCTTAACATTTGATGACGATTTTGTATTATATGAGTTATGTGATTTGGTGACCAAATGTTGTTTGGGGCCCTGGATGAGATCACGGACATGAAGAGGAGTCTCTAAATGGTCGAGAGGTAAATATTGATATATAGGATGATAGTATTCGGACACCAGAAGTGTTCTGTGGGTACCGGGTATGTATCGGGTCACCGGAAAGGGGTTCGGGCAGCCCTGACAAAGATATGGTCCTAATGTGTCACGTCCCTAGTTCTGGTATACTCTGAGCTAGCTAGTCATGCGTTGCATCATGTTTAAATTCTTTTGAAACTGAAATGGGGACTGATCAAACCCTAGCACCAGATCAAATCAAATAGGTTCAACATAAAATCATTTTCAATGAACCTGAAATGCCCTTCTAAAATGTCCACCATTTTTGCCTTGGGTTAGAACCTCTGCAAAAAATAGTGCACACTTTTCTAGGTCATTAATGGAATTTTGAATTAACTCATATTGTATTTGAATTGGAGCTATTAATTCCTATAAAATATTTGGTAGCTCCAAATATTCTGAAACTTACTGAGGGCCTCTAAAACAATTAAGGATTTATAAAAATGATTTGGTTTATAAACTAAATCAAAGCAGACAAAATAAAATAGAAAACATAAAAGAATTAAAAGAGAGAGAGACGAAGCCTACCTGGCCTTACCTGAAGTCAGCCCAGCAGCACAGGCCCAGCCCACCACCGCAGCTCCTCCTGTCGTCTTCCTCATCTGACAGAAGGACGAGCGTGTGCCCGATGCCCGCACGGCCACGCCCAGGCCACCTCCTGCTTGCCGCTGCTTCTGGAGGCCGCTAAGGCCGCCACGCAACCCCTGGATCCCTCTCTCACTCTCCCTCGAGCTCTTCCCCCTCCCTGGCTCTCTCTTCTTCCCTTCGCTGTGAGCACCGAGAGCGCGCCGTCGCCGTAGCCATGGCTACAGGACACCGCTCGCTCAACCAGCATGACCACGACCTCCGCCACGACGCCTTGGAGCTACACGCCAATGCACGCGACCACGGGATCCCTGCAGTGTCGTCCCCGACCTCATCTTCAACCTCCAACCGCCGGCTACCTCACCATCGATTCGCGGCAACCAACGCGTCCTCGGCCCCGCCGTCGCCGTGAAGCTCTCTCCATTTCCCCCCCTGTTCCCCTCCTCACGCATAACCCCTAGCTTACCTCCCCGTCGCACCCGCAAGCTCCTTGCCGCCGGTGATGTCGCCGCCGTGGCCAGGGCTCATTCCCATCGCATCTGGGTGCGTAGTCGAACTCCTGGAGTTCCCAGGAGCCCGTAGAGCACTTCATCCGGCATCCCCGTGGCTCGCAGCCTCTCCGCCTCATCCCCGTGCTCCGGCCGTGGCGGATGAGCTCGCCGCCGATGAACCAGGCCACCCCATGCCCAGCCACGTGCTCCCATGGATGCGGGTGAGCAAGGGCTCCCCCCTGGTGCCCTCCGCCGCGCTTTTAGCCACCAGAGGAGCACCCCCGCAGCGCTTCGCCACGTTTGTCGTCGCCGGCGTCAAGCCGCCGGTGGCGTTGACCCTTTTGACAGGGGTTTGACCACCCCAGGTCGTCTGACATGTGGGTCTCACCCCTGACTAGTTTGGTTTAGGACTAATTACTCCCCTGCTGACACTAATAGTGGGCCCAGTGCCTGCTAATTTGATTAGTTAAATTTAATTAATCCTGTTATATAACTTTGTCACTGACGTGTGGACCCCACACGTCAGGTTTGACCTGGACCCGCCCTTTGACCAGTTGATGCAAGCATGATACACTGCTGATGTCATAAATACATTTACTGGGATTTCTTATTTTGAAATAAATTAGGAAATTCCATAAAATGTTCAAAACTTCTAAAATTCATAGAAAATCAACAGTAACTCCAAATGAAATAATTTATGTATGAAAAATTATCAGAACAATCCAAAGAATCTCTTTATGGCATTTTCATGCGTGTTAGAACAACTTATGGCTACTGTTTAGGACAAATCAATTAAAGGGCTTTTAATCCATCACACATGTAGTTTGATTTTGAACCTTGGGTTCAAACCAACTTCATTTAAATTGTTGCTAGTTGCATTAGCTCAAAACACAGCATATTGACATGTCATGATCATGCATCATATTGTTGCATTGCATTGATTGTGTTCCTTCTCTGTTGCCGGTAATTGTTCCCTCTCGGTAGACGTGGTTCCTACGATGAGTTCGATGACACCGATGAAGAGCTATACTATCTTCAGAAGTGCCAGACAAGCAAAAAAAAACCTTGTTCATTCTGATACAAACCCACTCTCTCGCTCTGCTCTCTTTTACTGCATTAGGACAACAACAACTCATGTGTTACTTGCTATGGTAGTTGAACCCCTTATCCTCTGCATGACCTATTATTGCCACAGTAAATAGATGAAACCCACTAGCATGAGTAGGAGTTGTTTGAGCCCTATTGTGCCTACTCATTCATGCTTGTTTGTCATGCCTGCTACTGCTTAGAGTTGAGTCAGGTCTAATTCATCGGGGATGAATTGGAATGGTGATGAACATGTCCTACTGTGTGTGAGCTAAGTGTGTGAACACGATTTGGTAAAGGTAGCGGTGAGAGGCCATGTAGGAGTACATGGTGGGTTGTCTCATTGAAGCCGTCCTCAGGAACTGAGTTCTGTGTTTGTGATCCATGAAAAGTTACTACCACACAATGGGTTTCGGTAACTCGACCCCTCTCGACTTATTAATCAGCCTGATCTATGTCCAGGAGTTGCAACTAGTTTCTAGTGTTTGTAGGTAGTGCTAGTAGTCTACCAAGTGGCACCCGGTACAGGTGGGCTTGGGACAGACTAGGTGCAGTGGCACGGTGTACCAAGTGGCACCCGGATGGTGGGCTTGGGAACCCTGCTCACATCGTTTGGGGCCGTGAGCGACACCGCAGCCAGATCTCCTTGCGGATGGAACCCGAATAGGCGATAAACCTGGACTAGAGACTTGCGTGGTTAGTCAGGTCATGGCCGACTCCCTCGCCAGGCTTCCGCTTGAAGGTTGCCGAGATACACGACGTGTACATGGTGGTAAGTGGCGAGAGCGTGTGTGAAGAAGTACACCCTTGCAGGGTTAACATGATCTATTCGAATAGCCGTGTCCACGGTAAAGGACTTATGGGTTGCCTGTATAGTTCATAGATAACTTGAAGTGGATACTCTAAAATGCACAAGATAAGCGTGAGTGCTATGGATGGCGTTCTCGTAGGTAGACGGGAGCGGATCCATAGTGGTGTATTGATTGGTGAATATGTGGACTCGTGTGCGCCACCTCAGAAGAGTTACTTGCAGTTGTAGTTCAGGATAGCCACCGAGTCAAAGCTGGCTTGCTGCGGTTAAATTCCACCACCCCCTTTATTGATACCGATGCATATGTAGATAGTTCTGATGTAAGTCTTGCTGGGTACATTTGTACTCATGTTTGCCTATTTTATGTTTTTGCAGTCTCGCTATTAGTTCCGCGTGGACTTCGACATTTAGCTTGTTACCTCAGCTATGATCTTGTGCCCTCGGCAGGATCTGGTAGATGGTCAGGCTTCTCAGCCTTTTTCATTTGTAGATGTCTATACTTAGACATGTTAAGCTTCCGCTTGTGCTTTGACTTGTATGCTCTGAATGTTGGGTCATGAGACCCATGTTTGTAATATTTCATTCCTCGGAGCCTATTGAATAAAATACTTGAGTTGTAGAGTCATGTTGTGATGCCATGTTGTATTTGCACATATCGAGCATATTGTGTGTATGTTATTGAATTGCTTGGTATGTGTGGGATCTGACTATCTAGTTGTTTATCCTTGGTAGCCTCTCTTACCGGGAAATGTCTCCTAGTGCTTCCACTGAGCCTTGGTAGCTTGCTACTGCTCCGGAGCACTTAGGCCGGCCGGCATGTGTCCTTCTTCGTTCATGTGTCTGTCCCTTTGGGGAAATGTCACGCGGTGTCCACCGGAGTCCTATTAGCCCGCTACATCCCAGTTTACCGGAGTCCTGCTAGCCCAGTTGCTACATCCCGGATTCACTCGCTGATGATCGACACGTTCGTTGTTGGTTCATGTATGCCTGTCCCTGTAACTTAGTGCCACTTTGGATTCACGACTAGCCATGTCAGCCCGGGCTCCTTGCCATATGGATGTTAGCGACACTATCATATACGTGTGCCAAAAGGTGCAAACGGTCCCGGGCCTGGTAAGGCGAGACCCGTGGGAATACCATGTGTGAGGCTGCAAAGTGATATGAGGTGTTACATGCTAGATTGGTGTGGCACTGAGTCGGGGTCCTAACAGCTTTGGTATCAGAGCTTGACTGCCTGTAGGATTACCAAGCCAAACTGGTCGAAGTTGAGTCTGGAAATTCTTTAGTTATATAAGGGAATTGATTGTGGGATGGAACGTAAGACTCTTTTTACTCCTTATACCTTATGCCCTTCTAATCTGAGTCATCTTATCTTTCCTATGGGGTTAAGGAACTAGGCTTTCTCTACTGTCTACAGGATCACGTGTTACTAATCCGTAGACTTATAGGATTGTTGGTTTCAAGCCTCAGTTCAGTTCCTACCACCTCCGTGTATTCATAGTTGATCCCAGAACCTTGATATTATGATGATCATGTGGTTATGCCACCATTTGCATGATGTCTTAAATCTTTTCGAGCATTTACAGCCGTTATGCTGTCCGAGTCATCCCAAGTTTCTAAACAATCTGATGCATTTGCAAAATCCTTTCCCTCTGGTTTCAATGTTCCTTTAGACCAGGTTAATCACACTAATTGATGAGTTGATGATGAGGACATCAATACAATTGTTACACCCACAGCCCCTGCTGCTATACATACTGGACCAATTACTAGAGCTCGTGCACGCCAACTAAATTACCAGGTACTTTCGTTTCTTGGTAATGATTCTAATGTTCATGAGAATATGATGCTGCCTAAATTGGATACATTTGTTTTGCTTACAAATGAAGGGCCTAGCTTGGAGAAGGATGAACATTGGAGCAAGAACAAGCATGGAGATGATGGCATGCGCAAGGGGAACAAGAACGGAGTTACAAGTGATGATTTCAGGACTTTGAAGCCACCATAATGGGTGCATGAAGCCTTGGACGAAATATACAAGATGCCACTTCATAAATTTCGTCCTGAGGCTATTTTAGGTGCTGTGTCACCTTATTATTGGGCCAGGCCCATGTAATTTAGAAATACATAAGTATAGGCTATTTTTAGAGTCCGTATGTGTGGGGAAACAAGAGATAGGGTTGATTTCGGACCCCTCCACCAAGGGCCACGAAATTCCCCCCTCTTCCTCCATATATACAGCCCTTAGGGCATCGTTTAGACTTTGGGTTTTGTTTAGATTAAAAGTTCGCCATAGCTGCAACTTCGCGTACTTCGTTTGTGTTCAACGACCAGACAAAGGCGTCACAGAACCCCACCTTGATCAATAAAGCTTTCATCTTATATTCGCAATATCCAGATTGCAATCTCAGTTTCTCGCTTGTTCTTCGTTTGCTCGCAGGAAACAGACCCTCGTGGTCAGGTTGATCATGCTCCGGCGTGGTCAATAACCTCTCGGAGTTGGTTTAGCGATTGCTAAGGCGCGACGTCCTCGCACGTTCGTAGTCGGATCGTCAAAGTCGACTGCCACCAAAGCGATATCCATCATCTCATCGAAAGACGGGACACCTTCGCCTCTATCAAGTGGTATCAGATTTCCAGGTTGCTCGGTGAGATTTTACAATTTTTCGTAGTTTAGATCGAGTCTATTCTTCATACCTACAGTCCACGAAAAAGCCACAAAAAAATTAGGGTTAGTTCATCATATCAGAACCAATCTGAGCCTTTGCATAATCTTTTTAGGGTTTTGCTTTGTTGAATTTGTGGTTGCATCGTCGTGTCTAGTTGCTGGTCTTAGAGTCTAGTCTTTTAGAGTTTCGAGTTCTGGTCATAAGTTGTCACGCCGCCGCCGCACCATCATCATCGCCCCTGCCATCTACCACCACCGCTTATCCGCCACCGCTCCGAATCCGTATCCATATACCACCACCAATCCGTGTCCATATACCACCACCGATCCATATCCATATACTACCACCGCTACCACCACCATATTTCCACCACCAATCCGAGTTCCTTGCATATTAGGTTTGTTTTCGGGATCCATCTAATTTCCGATTCGTGTTTCCTTGTCTGAGTAGGTTTCGGATTCCAGCAATCTTTTGCCGTCCGTAGAAGAGGTTGGCTTCCAAAAAAAAAAGAGTCCAGAAACCACCCTCCGTTTAGGCCCAAAATTTTCGGAAAACGCACTTGACAAAAAAATTTCTGGCTATCCTATTTTTAGGTGTTTCTAAGCGTATTGAGACAGTCGCCGTTATAGAAAGTTTTTTTGACCCATTTCCAGTTTTTGGGTCCGAGCAGTCAAAATTTTTTTTTGGTCACAAAAATTTCGTGCCCATCCTGTCAGTTTGACTTGGGAAGAGTTTTGAGACACTCGCCATTATAGTGATTTTTCGCAAAAAAAAGAGAGCAGCGCAAAAAAAAAAATAGCGAATTTTTTTTCGAGAGTGTGCTTTTCCCTTGTTTACGTGCAGCGCCGTGATTTTGTTAGTGTTCTACGCTCGCGTCTCTAGCACGGTCTTGCCTAGGAACAGCACAGTACCGTCGTTGAGCGTTTATTCAACTTTGCATCTCTAAATTGATTATTGCTGACCCTTTTTGCTACCATATTATAAGCCTTCCCAGCTCCACATACATCTACGTCGTGCGTTTGACTTTCCCTGGTAATCGCTCTATCCAAGCTTTGAGAAGTTTTGACTACAACGGTTGCCGATCACCACCTGCTGCTGGGTAAGAACTGGTAAGAATTTGAGGTTTGCTTGACGGGTTTGTGATACACCACCACAACTTCTTAGTAGTCTGTAGGATCATATTCTTGTGTGTTTCTATTGCTGCTAACCATGCCAGGATCACAAGCCGACGAGATTGACTGGGAGAACTTATCGAACAAGGAGCTTCATGATAAGTTTCAGCAAATGATGACTGAACAGGTGCAAGATGTGCTGAACAATTTTGAAGAGGCCATGGAGAAGATTACTGGCCTTGAGAAGACGTTCGAAACAAAGCTCGATAACAGATTTAATGAACTGCTTGCGCGTCTCCCACCACCGGATGCACCTGTCGCACCACTGCAACAACAACAACTACGCCCCCTTCCGAATCAGTATGGACGAGCACAGCGTGTTCCTATTGAGCCAGGACAAAATTCTGGTGCCGCTGCTACTGCTGTTGGTGCTTCTTTGGCTCCTACTACTACTGCTGCTGGTACCCAGGAGGATGATGATTATGTGGGAGATTATGAGGATGAGGTTGATCAAAATCCGAACTACGTGCAGCCACCAGCACCACCACCACCAGGTCGACCTCAGGTATATATTCGTAATGGTAGGCCTGCACCACCACCTCAGGTACGAGATGATGTCCATATTCCTAAACTGAAATTGAATATTCCACCATTTGAGGGTAGATATGTTCCTGATATATATCTTACTTGGGAGTTAGAAACTGAACAACGTTTTACATGTTTACAATATCCCGAGGAGAGACGGGTTGCTGCTGCTGTTTGTGCTTTCACTAGTTTTGCATGTGTCTGGTGGTCTGAACATTGTAGATTATATCCTATTCCAACTACTTGGGCTGCTTTGAAAACCGCTATGCGTACGCGTTGGGTTCCACCATATTATCAACGTGAATTGCTTCAAAAATTGCAGCGTTTAAGACAAGGAAAAAATTCTGTAGAAGAATATTATCAGGAATTACAAACTGGCATGATTCGATGTGGTATTATTGAGGAAAATGAAGCTATGCTTGCACGTTTTCTGGGTGGATTAAATAGAGAGATTCAGACCATTCTAGACTATAAGGAGTATACTAATATCACTCGTTTATTCCATCTTGCTTGTAAAGCTGAACGTGAAGTGCAGGATCGACAAGCATTGGCGCGAACTAACTTTTCTGCAGGCCGACCTTCCTCATGGACGCCGCGTGCATCTTCTACTTCAACTGCACCAACACCTCAATCAGGTGCCTCCTACAGCCGTGATACAAGAAAACAGGAACAACCACCATTATCTGCCAAGAGCGCACCTGTCGGGCCTGCACAGAGTTCTTCTTCTTCCAGGGCATCAACAGGGCACACAAGTGATATTATTTGTCGTCGTTGTAAGGGAGGAGGTCATTATGCGAGAGAATGCAAATCTCCGTGTGTGATGATTGCTACCGCGGATGGTGGATATGAGTCCGCTAGTGACTATGATGAGGAGACATTGGCTCTTATTACACGTGAAGAACATGGTGGAGATGATTCTGATCATGAGACGCAATACATGGCTCCTGAAGACGCTGACAGGTATGAATGTTTAGTTACTCAACATGTTTTGAGTGTGCAGGTCACACAAGCTGAGCAAAATCAGAGGCACAATTTGTTCCATACCAATGGACCTGTGAAGGAACGTTCTGTGCGTGTCATAATAGACGGAGGGAGCTGCAACAACTTGGCTAGCATGGAGATGGTGGAGAAGCTTTCTCTCACCACAAGACCACATCCACATCCTTACTACATCCAATGGTTCAACAACAGCAGCAAGGTTAAGGTAACATGTACTGTTCGTGTGCATTTTAGTATCTCTACATATGCTGATTATGTTGATTGTGATGTGGTACCTATGCAAGCATGTTCCTTATTACTTGGTAGACCATGGCAATTTGATAAAAATTCTGTACACCATGGTAGAAACAATCACTATACTCTTGTTCATAAGGATAAAAATATTACTTTGCTTCCTATGACTCCTGATTCCATTTTGAAAGATGATATTAATAGAGCTAATAAAGCAAAACAGGAGAAGAATAAGAGTGAAAATCAGATTGTGGCAAAAGAATTTGAACAACAAATGAAGCCTAATAATAAACCATCTAGTGTTGCTTCTGAAATTAAATTGAAAAGTGCATGTTTATTTGCCACCAAATCTGATATTGATGAGCTAGATTTCAGCAAATCTGTTTGCTATGCTTTTGTGTGCAAAGAGGCATTATTTTCATTCGAGGACGTGCCTTCCTCTTTGCCTCCTGCTGTCACTAACATTTTGCAGGAGTTCGCTGACGTTTTTCCACAAGACGTGCCACCGGGATTACCGCCTATTCGAGGGATTGAGCATCAGATTGACTTAATTCCCGGTGCTTCACTGCCAAACCGTGCACCATACCGTACCAATCCAGAGGAGACGAAGGAGATTATGCGTCAAGTACAAGAGCTTCTCGACAAAGGTTATATATGCGAATCCCTTAGTCCTTATGCTGTTCCTATTATTCTAGTGCCGAAAAAGGATGGTACATCACGTATGTGTGTTGATTGTAGAGGCATTAATAATATTACTATTCGTTATCGTCATCCTATTCCTAGGCTAGATGATATGCTTGATGAATTGAGTGGCTCTACAATATTCTCCAAAGTTGATTTGCGTAGTGGCTACCATCAAATTCGTATGAAATTGGGAGATGAATGGAAAACATCATTTAAAACTAAGTTTGGATTATATGAGTGGTTAGTCATGCCTTTTGGGTTAACTAATGCACCTAGTACTTTCATGAGATTAATGAACGAAGTTTTACGTGCTTTCATTGGACGATTTGTGGTAGTTTACTTTGATGACATATTAATTTATAGCAGATCTTTGGAAGAACATTTGGAACATTTACGTGCTGTTTTTATTGCTCTACGTGATGCACGTTTGTTTGGTAACCTTGGGAAGTGCACCTTTTGCACCGACCGAGTATCTTTTCTTGGCTACATTGTTACTCCACAGGGAATTGAAGTTGATAAAGCCAAGATTAAAGCTATTGAGAGTTGGCCGCAGCCCAAAACGGTCACACAAGTGAGGAGTTTTCTTGGCCTCGCTGGATTCTATAGGCGTTTTGTGAGAGATTTCAGCACCATTGCTGCACCTCTCAATGAGCTTACAAAGAAAGATGTGCCTTTTCTTTGGGGTACCGCACAGGAAGAAGCCTTCACGGTATTGAAAGATAAGTTGACACATGCTCCTTTACTCCAACTTCCTGATTTTAATAAGACTTTTGAGCTTGAATGTGATGCTAGTGGAATTGGATTAGGAGGTGTGTTATTACAAGATGGCAAACCTGTTGCATACTTTTCTAAAAAATTGAGTGGGCCTAGTCTGAATTATTCTACTTATGATAAAGAATTATATGCTCTTGTTCGGACTTTAGAAACATGGCAACATTATTTATGGCCCAAAGAATTTGTTATACATTCTGATCATGAATCTTTGAAACATATTAAAAGTCAAGCTAAACTGAATCATAGACATGCTAAATGGGTTGAATTCATTGAGACTTTCCCTTATGTCATTAAACACAAGAAGGGAAAAGAAAATGTTATTGCTAATGCATTGTCTCGTCGCTATACTATGCTTTCACAACTTGACTTCAAAATATTTGGTTTGGAGACCATCAAAGATCAATATGTGCATGATGCTGATTTTAAAGATGTAATGCAGAATTGTAAAGAAGGAAGAATGTGGAACAAGTTTGTTGTTAACGATGGATTTGTGTTTCATGCTAACAAGCTATGCATTCCAGCTAGCTCCGTTCGTCTTTTGTTGTTGCAGGAGGCGCATGGAGGAGGATTAATGGGACACTTTGGCGTGAAGAAGACGGAGGACGTACTTGCTACACATTTCTTTTGGCCAAAGATGAGACGGGATGTTGAGCGTTTTATTGCTCGCTGCACTACATGTCAAAAAGCTAAGTCACGACTCAATCCTCATGGTTTATATATGCCTTTTCCTGTACCTAGTGTTCCTTGGGAGGATATATCTATGGACTTTGTTTTAGGTTTACCTCGAACAAAGAAGGGGAGGGATAGCATATTTGTTGTCGTGGATAGATTCTCGAAAATGGCACACTTTATACCATGTCATAAAAGCGATGATGCTGTTAATGTTGCTGATTTGTTCTTTCGTGAAATTATTCGCTTGCATGGTGTGCCAAATACTATTGTTTCAGATCGTGATACTAAATTTCTTAGCCACTTTTAGAGATGTTTATGGGCTAAGTTGGGGACTAAACTGCTTTTTAGTACTACTTGTCACCCCCAAACTGATGGACAAACTGAAGTAGTCAATACAACGTTGTCTACTATGCTTAGGGCTGTTTTGAAGAATAATAAGAAAATGTGGGAGGAATGCTTGCCTCATATTGAATTTGCTTATAATCGTTCATTGCATTCTACTACTAAGATGTGCCCTTTTGAAGTTGTGTATGGTTTCCTACCTCGTGCACCTATTGATTTGTTGCCTCTTCCATCTTCGGAGAAGGTTAATTTTGATGCTAAACAACGTGCTGAATTGATTTTAAAAATGCATGAGTTAACTAAGGAAAACATTGAGCGTATGAATGCTAAATATAAACTTGCTGGAGATAAGAGTAGAAAACATGTTGTGTCTGCACCTGGAGATCTTGTTTGGTTACATTTGCGTAAGGATAGATTTCCTGATTTGCGCAAATCAAAGTTAATGCCACGTGCTGATGGTCCCTTTAAGGTGTTAGAGAAAATAAATGATAATGCATATAAACTTGAGCTGCCTGCAGATTTTGGGGTTAGTCCCACTTTTAACATTGCAGATTTGAAGCCTTATTTGGGTAGGAAGATGAACTTCCGTCGAGGACGACTTCATTCCAAGAAGGGGAGGATGATGAGGACATCAATACAATTGTTACACCCACAGCCCCTGCTGCTATACATACTGGACCAATTACTAGAGCTCGTGCACGCCAACTAAATTACCAGGTACTTTCGTTTCTTGGTAATGATTCTAATGTTCATGAGAATATGATGCTGCCTAAATTGGATACATTTGTTTTGCTTACAAATGAAGGGCCTAGCTTGGAGAAGGATGAACATTGGAGCAAGAACAAGCATGGAGATGATGGCATGCGCAAGGGGAACAAGAACGGAGTTACAAGTGATGATTTCAGGACTTTGAAGCCACCATAATGGGTGCATGAAGCCTTGGACGAAATATACAAGATGCCACTTCATACATTTCGTCCCGAGGCTATTTTAGGTGCTGCGTCACCTTATTATTGGGCCAGGCCCATGTAATTTCGAAATACATAAGTATAGGCTATTTTTAGAGTCCCTATGTGTGGGGAAACAAGAGATAGGGTTGATTTCGGACTCCTCCACCAAGGGCCACGAAATTCCCCCCTCTTCCTCCATATATACAGCCCTTAGGGCATCGTTTAGACTTTGGGTTTTGTTTAGATTAAAAGTTCGCCATAGCTGCAACTTCGCGTACTTCGTTTGTGTTCAACGACCAGACAAAGGCGTCACAGAACCCCACCTTGATCAATAAAGCTTTCATCTTATATTCACAATATCCAGATTGCAATCTCAGTTTCTTGCTTGTTCTTCGTTTGCTCGCAGGAAACAGACCCTCGTGGTCAGGTTGATCGTGCTCCGGCGTGGTCAATAACCTCTCGGAGTTGGTTTAGCGATTGCTAAGGCGCGACGTCCTCGCACGTTCGTAGTCGGATCGTCAAAGTCGACTGCCACCAAAGCGATATCCATCATCTCATCGAAAGACGGGACGCCTTCGCCTCTATCAGTTGAGGTATTCTATTGCCTCGACATATATGTTGGAATTATTATTATGACCCTAGGTGTCTTAGAGTACCACCTAGTAATCTAGCCATGTTTTGTGTTCCGAATGTGATGATTCTGGCCGTCATTCTCGAAAGCATCCCATGATGCCATTTAGTTAGTAGGCTTTCTATTCCTGGTTTCTTGAACCCGAGATTCACCCTACTTACTTCATGTTGATAGCGTTTGCTAGTTCCTTTAGGTTATTAGTAACCTTTGCATTAGTCCTCAAGGTCCATGGTATTCCCTTCTTCCAAATACTATGAACCACTTATGGCAGAAGTTTGTTGGATCAAAAGATCACAACAGGAGTGCTTTCGATGAGCTCTCCATTCTATATTGTGACTCTGCCAGTTCAACCTTTCTGCATGGGTTATCTGGAATAAATATGTTAAACTCGTTCGACATGCTAGTCCATGCATCCACAACTCAGAAAATCATATGTTCTTTTGGGTTGTCCCTCTTTAGTTGTCTTCTAACTTCGTCTATCAATTGATTGTCAAGAGTATGTGTGCATTCGTTCATCGATGGCATTACTCTTGTGGTCCGTCAAGCCATTCTATCCCAGAATGACTAGGAGAAACAAACTCTAGTACCTCTTCCATATCCGGGATTGGGTCAAAGTAGTTGTATTCCGCAGATGAAAATGCCAATCCAGCTTTTGATTCTGTTCTACCCTGGAGTATTACCCCCTTTATGTGAGGATTTTCATGAGAATTGCACCAGCTCTTGTGAATTCTTGACGCAGTGATACTTCTCGCCATCATTATTCATTTCTGAGTCCCCGTGTTATTGTAACCAAAACACTGACAAGTGAATCATGATGTGAGAAATCAATACCCCTAGCAACCATGTTGCTTAGTGGTTAATGGACGAAAATCTCATTCTTAGTGTGTTGGTTATGGAATCATCATTCTAAGATAGATTGTGCTACCTAGTCCTTATTTCTAGTGCACTCTTCGATCAATGAGTTAAGATTATTCAATCCCTTGCTTATTTGATCATATCGTCTTGCTTGAAAAGCAAGATTGTTCTCAAGCTTAGTAACATATTGGTGGTTCGTGATATTCCGAATATCTTCTCGGAAGTATCACCAGGTTGTCACCTGACCGCTATGTTGAGTTCATGATCAAGTTGGTTTATCCCTATGAACCACCTTTTCTCCAAGAGACTGTGTTGGATACCCCTGAGCTACTTTGTTAAGCTAAACAACAACTTGGAGAGTTGGAAGATAAGAGCTTGTCCGACTTAGTTCAGTTTAAGGGATATCTTATATGTGTATTGAAGGAAGATAATATTTTCATCATTTGACCCTCGTGATCGATTAATGGATCTATCATCTTATCCAATCTTTGAGTTGGGTATGGGTTATCGCCAAATCAAATCAGAACCAATGATATTCGTAATGTTGTCTTACTCGTGGTTGATCCCTCGAGCATACACCATTATATCTTTTGGGTCTGACCAATGCTATCACATTGTTCACATAATTGTGGAACTCCACTTATATGGAAACATAGATGAATTGTTGTTGAGCTCATCGACAACATTGTTATCTTCTCCATGATCCGTGTTGAACATCTAGCTAGTATTGGAAACTTTTATAAGCATTATCTTCATGTTCCGTTCATGAAGCATATGTTCGGCTGAAAGAAGTGACTTCCTCTGGTTCACGTGCATTTGGTGCAAGTTGCCGCCGTGAGTTTGAGAAAGATTGTTTTTGTTTCCTTTGGAATCATCCCAAGTCATTCATGCATGTGCAAAGTATTCTATGGTCTGATAGACTGATCATCTTCATTCCATACGTATCCCTAGCACACCAAGCCACTGATTGATTTGTTCAAGGAGAACAAGTCTCTTCTTAAGAGCAAGACTTATCCAAGGATTTCGATACCCTTGTTGATGGTTCCCCACCTGAACTCGATAGTGTTTTATTATAAGACTACTACGTGGTCATGCTTTTCTGCGACAGCGTGTTCACATGTATGTAGCAGCAACGGCTCATGTTTTGGAGCTTGCTATCATAGTTCATCCCCCAAGAATCTCGCAATGTCATCTCGTCGATTTGTGTTGCAAACTTTCGTTTTTCCTTCTAGACTTGATGAGTCTGGAATATTCTGACACCAACCAGATTTGAATCTCAGGCAGACTTGATGGTTGGAACGTTTCCCAAGAACTATAATATTGGCCTCTCTATAACCGGTAAAGTGGATGTCGTGGCCAACACACCCAGCCGGAAGACCTACTATTGTAGTATCTTGATTGAGAAAGTTGGCCACATCCCCATAAGGATTTTGTAGGACTCACTCCAGAAGTTGTTCCTTATGGATTTGGTGTTTCCGAAGTCCGACCTTTTACTTGATGTTCTAGATACCAAACCATATCAATGAATGGGATACACTAGCACATCAAGGAGAACATTAGAAGCGGAGTTCTAAATGTCTCTTGGTCGATCATCCAGATTTTGTTCCCTTGGCCCCGCTAAGGTGAAATCTGGGAAGGTTATCTTCCTTTGCATCTGCATCGTCCATCGTTGTTCATCATGGTAGTACGTTGTGTTGCCAGGATCCTTGACACGGATATTGGTAAAACTTTGATGATGGAAATGCTCAAGTTCTTGAGAGCACGCACAAGCACCAGGTGTTATCATCGACACTAACTGGGGTTGCTCCCAGCTTCCTCAGTTATGCTATAACCATTCCCACAGTGGAATCAATCTCTACTGTTGAGTTTCTCCCTAGTTACCAGAATCATTCCCAGCATTTGCATTTTGTTCCTAGCTTACACCGCCAATGTGCCGTTCTACCGTGGGTCCCATCCATTTCCGATGATAAGCAAAATCATCCATTGCGTTGTCTTCAACAAGGTAATCCACATCATCTATTCCAGTCCAGGTATGTCATTCATCTGAACCCCTCCAAATGGTCGCCCGAGAATTGCCTTAGGCTGGTATAAAGAGTTTCAATGATCTCTGAATCAAAGGTAATTCTTTTTGCCACTTAAGGGGATATTTCTACGAGTCACCTTCCCTAAGGTGCCCCGTTATGGTATCATGGCAACTCAACTCCTCGCTACGTTGACAACCGTTCACCACCTTCTTAAGTGTGGAATTGTTGTCTACCTAGTGAGCCCTCGTCATATGTTCCACTCCATCCGTCCAGTTGTTTGTTCCGTGTCTCAGCTCAAGAGATGTTGCTATGTCTCATTCCGTGAGTTAATCCTGAGTTGTTTGATCTTCGAGAAGATCGATCCTTCTAGAGTCTCCTTCTCCTCTCATTGCCATGTTGGCTGGAGTTCTCAGAGCGAGATGGCGAGACAAAGAGGTGATTGAATAAACGTTCATTTGAAGTGCAACTTGGATCGCGAAGATTGCATTAGTTACATTCCCCCTTCATCTTACCCTACGCTTGAATCTCGGGACGAGATTCTTGTTTAGTGGGGGTGAGTTGTCACGTCCCTAGTTCTGGTATGCTCTGAGCTAGCTAGTCATGCGTTGCATGATGTTTAAATTCTTTTGAAATTGAAATGGGGACTGATCAAACCCTATCACTAGATCAAATCAAATAGGTTCAACATAAAATCATTTTCAATGAACCTGAAATGCCCTTCTAAAATGTCCATCATTTTTGCCTTGGGTTAGAACCTCTGCAAAAAATGGTGCACACTTTTCTAGGTCATTAATGGATTTTTGAATTAACTCATATTGTATTTGAATTGGAGCTATTAATTCCTATAAAATATTTGGTAGCTCCAAATATTCCTGAAACTTGCTGAGGGCCTCTGAAACAATTCAGTTACTGCCCACAAATATTTTCCGGATTTATAAAAATGATTTGGTTTATAAACTAAATCAAAACAAACAAAATAAAATAGAAAACAGAAAAGAATTAGGAAGAGAGAGAGACAAAGCCTACCTGGCCTTAACTGAAGTCGGCCCAGCAACACAGTCCCAGCCCACCACCGCAGCTCCTCCTGTCGTCTTCCACGTCGGACAGAAGGACGAGAGCGTGCCCAACGCTCGCACGCCCACACCAGGGCCACCTCCTGCTTGCCGCTGCTTTTGGAGTCCGCTAAGGCCGCCACGCAACCCCTGGATCCCTCTCTCACTCTCCCTCCAGCTCTTCCTCCTCCCTGGCTCTCTCTTCCTCCCTTCGTTGTGAGCACCGAGAGCGTGTCGTCGCCGTAGCCATGGCTACAGGCCACCACTCGCTCAACCAGCATGACCACGACCTCCGCCACGACGCCTTGGAGCTACACGCCGATGCACGCGATCACGGGAGCCCTGCAGCATCGTCCCTGACCTCATCTTCAACCTCCAACCGCCAGCTACCTCACCTTCGATTCGTGGCAACCAACGCGTCCCCGGCCCCGCCGTCTGCACCATCCTCCTTGCCGTGAGCCTCTCTCCGTTTCCCCCCTGTTCCCCTCCTCACTCTCAACCCCTAGCTTACCTCCCCGTCGCACCCGCAAGCTCCTTGCCACCAGCGATGTCGCCGATGCGGCCAGGGCTCGTTCCCGTCGCATCTGGGTGCGTAGTCGAACTCCTGGAGTTCGCAGGAGCCCGTAGAGTACTTCATCCGGCGTCCCCGTGGCTCGCAGCCTCGCCTGCCTCATCCCCATGATCTGGCTGCGGCGGATGAGCTCGCCGCCGGTGAACCAGGCCACCCCATGCCCAGCCGCGTGCTCCCCTGGATGCGGGTGAGCAAGGGCTCCCCCTGGTGCCCTCCGCCGCGCTTTTAGCCACCGGAGGAGCAACCCCGCAGCGCTTTGCCACGTTTGCCGTTGCTGGCATCAAGCCGCCTGTGGCGTTGACCATTTTGACCGGGGGTTTGACCACCCCAGGTCGTCTGACATGTGGGCCCTGCCCCTGACTAGTTTAGTTTAGGACTAATTACCCCCCTGCTGACACTAACAGTGGGCCCAGTGCATGCTAATTTGATTAGTTAAATTTAATTAATCCTGTTATATAACTGTGTCACTGACGTGTGGACCCCACACGTCAGGTTTGACCTGGACCCGCCCTTTGACCAGCTGACGCAAGCATGATACACTACTGATGTCATAAATACATTTATTGGGATTTTCTTATTTAGAAATAAATTAGGAAATTCCAGAAAATTTTCAAAACTTCTAAAATTCATAGAAAATCAACCATAACTCCAAATGAAATAATTTATATATGCAAAAATTATCAGAACAATCCAAAGAATCTCTTTATGGCATTTTCATGCATGTTAGAACAACTTATGGCTACTGTTTAGGACAAATCAATTAAAGGGCTTTTAATCCATCACACATGGAGTTTGATTTTGATCCTTGGGTTCAAACCAACTTCATTTAAATTGTTGCTAGTTGCATTAGCTCAAAACACAGCATATTGACATGTCATGATCATGCATCATATTGTTGCATTGCATTGTGTATGTGCATCTAGTGCCACCCCTAGTTGGTTTTGGAGTATTGACGACAAAGTTGGTTGAGGGACTAATGCGTTTGTGAGAATTACAGGATAACGCAGGTAGTGTCCCTCATTGATTCGGTTTACCTACCGGAGTTGACCCCTAAAAATGTATGAAGACATTGACGACAATGGTGGTATGTTAAGATATTCATATTGAAGACTATGACATGAGAAGACATTGAGTGAAGACTATGGAGCGCGAAGACTGTGTTGTTTTGTTGTTTCCTTTTCTTCTTTGTTGAGTCATAGGAACCACCGTACTGTTAAGTGGGGTCCAAGTGAACAAAGTCAGAATGACTGAAGTGATGCTTAACACAAATCCTATGTCTTCGAGCGAAGACAATGAGAGCAAATCTTATCCAGAGCTCGATGAGTCATCTTTGCTTGTAGCCCAAGTAAAGTTGCCATGTGTGTTTGAAATCTGACCGTTGGAACACGTGTCAGTTCCTTAGTGACCCAGGGTCATTTCGAACATATCAGGTCGGGTTGCCTTGTGGCTATAAATAGCCCACCCTCTACACCATAAATTGGTGGCTGCTCAGAGTTAGTTCACGGCTTTTGTCGTTTGAGAGCAACCCACCTTGAAGCCTTTGAGAGAGAGAAATCCTTGCAAGAACAAAGCCCAAACACCCAGAGCCAAAGAGTGTTAGGCATCACTGAAGTCTTTCTGTCTGAGTGACCTGAAGACTTACTACACTTGAGGACTGTGTATCCTCCAACCGGTTAGGCGTCGCGTTCTGAGCATCCAAGAGTCATTGTGGCTCGCCGGTGAACGAAGTCTGTGAAGGTTCGGAAGTCTACCTTGAAGACTTACCAGAGTGATTGGGCAAGGACTATGTGTCCTTAGCTCAAGGGGAATAAGGTGAAGACGCGGTCTTGTGAGTTAAATCTCAGCCTCCCTAACCAGACGTACAGTTGTCACAGCAACTGGAATTGGTCCAACAAATCCTGTGTCTTCAACAAGTGACTGGTTCTATCCTCTAACTCCCTTTACCTTAAGTTTGTCTTCGTGAAGTCATTGCCTATTTGTCATACCTGTTTGACTTCATTGCTTGACTACTATCGTTGATTGGCTTCATACTATCTTCCATCCTGATCCTTACTACCAAGCTGCTATTAGTCTTTGTACTTTCACATTATTGCATACTTGACTATGGTTTGCTTGTTGTAGTTTATCTTCCGCTGCATATCAATTAGGTCATTTCTATTGTTTGTCTTCGAAACTTCCACGTTTTGAAGACTTTGATAAAAATCGCCTATTCACCCCCCTCTAGTCGATAACTAACACTTTCAATTGGTATCAGAGCAAGGTACTCCCTTGTTCTGTGTGATTCGGTTTAACCACCTGGAGTTTAGCTATGTCGACTGCAGGGATAATCAAAGTCTTCGCTGCTTGTCCCGTGTTCGATGGAACTGAATATCCCTACTGGAAGAATAAGATGCGCATGCATATTGAACCCATTGATGTCGACCTCTGGTATGTCGTCAAGAACGGCGTTCCCAAAACTGGTGACGGTGTCACCCCTACTGATGTCAAGAAGTTCATTCAACTGGACTCTACTGCAAAGAACATCATCTGTGGTCATCTGACCAAAGGACAGTATGGCCGTGTGAGTGCTCTGGAAACGTCAAAGCTAGTCTGGGACTGGCTATCCAAGGTCAGCGAAGGCGTCCCAACTCAGAGAGATTAAAGGATCAGTGTTCTTCGCAACCTCTTCAACCGCTTCAAGAGAAACGACAATGAAAATGTCCAGCTCACGTTTGATCGGCTCACCGACATCACAAATGAGCTCCAGTCTCTCGGCGCCACTGAGATTACCAAGCATGAAATCGTCAAGACACTACTGAGATCACTTGACAGCTCCTTTGACACCCTTGCCCTCATGATACAAGAATGCCCTGACTTCAAGACACTCGATCCGTCTGATATACTTGAGAGGCTCAACACACATGAGTTCCAGCTTTCTGAGAAAAGGGATATCTATGGTCCCAACTATGGCCTAACTCGCGGTTTGAAGGCAAAAGTTGTTTCCTCATCTGAAGAAGAATCTGACTGCAGTTCTGATGATCCTGAAGACATTGGAAAGGAACTTGCTATGCTTGTGAAGAAGTTCTAGAAGTTCACCAAGAAGAAGGGCTTCAGAAAGTCTTCACGATCTAGCTCAAGAAATGATGAAGCTTCCACTGATGACAACAAAAAGGGAACACGTCACAAGTGCAAGAAACCTGGACATGTCCACAGTGGGACAATGAGAGGAAGAACAACAAGAGCAAGGAATATGATTCTGATGACAAGAAGAAGAAGAAACCTTCAAAGTCTTCTTCCAAGTCCTCATCAAGGTCTTCATCTCATAAGAAGAGCTCATCTGGCAAGGCTCATGCTTTTGTTGGCAAGGAAATGGATTTAGAGGAGGAGTCTGCTTCCGAGGAGGTGGAGGTGGAGTCTGAAGAGGAGTCCGACCCTGGCGTTGCAAGTCTGGCTCTAGCCACAACCTATGTTGCCAAGTCCATCTTCAACACTAAAGACAATGACTTCCACACCAACGCTGAAGCTGATGACATGGACGATCCTGCTCCCACCTACTACTTCATGGCACGTGGTGCCAAGGTAAAATCACGTGATGCTTAGTTTCAAACATCAAGTGAAGATGACTCTGATTGTGAATCCAAACCCAGCTACAAAACACTTGCTAAAATTGCAACTGAGCAACAAAAGGCTATGGAACATAATCAAAAACTGTTAGACAAAAGCGATGACCTGTTGGACGCGGAAATGACACGTTCACAGTCCTTAGTTGAAGACATAAAAAATCTTCATGCTATGTACCAAGAACTTGAAAGTTTTCATGAGACGCTCTCAACCACTTATGAAAAGCTCTCCTATGATTATCTTCAAAGGAAGCAAGAGCTTGAGAAATTGAAAGCGGCTCATGAAGATCTTCAAAAGGAGAATGAGTCACTTCGCGCTCAACAGATCAGTTCCGCTCAGGATGAATTTGAACCACCATGTCTAAAATGCATTGAGCGTGATAACGCTACCTCTGTTGCTGAATGTTCCACTGCTACTACTGTTGCTTTGTCTTCAACTACTGATGTGGAAACTAATCCCTCTACGGAGGATACCACTACTATTGCTGATGAAAATGCTAGGTTGAAGACATTGCTTGAAACAGGAATGTATAAAAGTGGAAAGGACATCAAACACTTTGAGATATCCTCAAAAAGCAGATTCTGAACCGAAACCCTAGGAAAGAGGGTGTTGGGTTCGAGAGGAAAATGAATGTTGATGGTTCCTACTGGAAGCCCGAGCAGTATCCCAAAACCACATGGGTTGCTGCAAAGGAACCTTCAGTGGATCCATCCACTTTATCTGGCTTTACCTGTGCTAATCCTATTATCATTGATTAATCCTTTGATGCAAACTATAAACTATTCAAAAATCAGAATGGTGAAGTGTTTGCCAGGTATATTGGTACTAACTGCAGGAATGGACCACCTATGAAGAAGGTCTGGGTTCCCAAAAGATGTCTTGAGAATCTTCCAGTGAATGTCATCATGATCCCTCGAGCATAGACCATTATATCTTTTGGGTCTGACCAATGCTATCACATTGTTCACATAATTGTGGAACTCCACTTATATGGAAACATAGATGAATTGTTGTTGAGCTCATCGACAACATTGTTATCTTCTCCATGATCCTTGTTGAACATCTAGCTAGTATTGGAAACTTTTATAAGCATTATCTTCATGCTCCGTTCATGAAGCATTTGTTCGGCTGAAAGGAGTGACTTCCTCTGGTTCACGTGCACCTGGTGCAAGTTGCCACCGTGAGTTCGAGAAAGATTGTTTTTGTTTCCTTTGGAATCATCCCAAGTCATTCATGCACGTGCAAAGTATTCTATGGTCTGATAGATTGATCATCTTCATTCCATACGTATCCCTAGCACACCAAGCCACTGATTGATTTGTTCAAGGAGAACAAGGCTCTTCTTAAGAGCAAGACTTATCCAAGGATTTCGATACCCTTGTTGATGGTTCCCCACCTGAACTCGATAGTGTTTTATTATAAGACTACTACGTGGTCATGCTTGTCTGCGACAGCGTGTTCACATGTATGTAGCAGCAACGGCTCATGTTTTGGAGCTTGCTATCATAGTTCATCCCCCAAGAATCTCGCAATGTCATCTCGTCGATTTGTGTTGCAAACTTTTGTTTTTCCTTCTAGACTTGATGAGTCTGGAATATTCTGACACCAACCAGATTTGAATCTCAGGCAGACTTGATGGTTGGAACGTTTCCCAAGAACTATAATATTGGCCTCTCTATAACCGGTAAAGTTGATGTTGTGGCCAACACACCCAGCTGGAAGACCTACTATTGTAGTATCTTGATTGAGAAAGTTGGCCACCTCCCCATAAGGATTTCGTAGGATTCCCTCCAGAAGTTGTTCCTTATGGATTTGGTGTTTCCGAAGTCCGACCTTTTACTTGATGTTCTAGATACCAAACCATATCAATGAATGGGATACACTAGCACATCAAGGAGAACATTAGAAGCGGAGTTCTAAATGTCTCTTGGTCGATCATCCAGATTTTGTTCCCTTGGCCCTGCTAAGGTGAAATCTGAGAAGGTTAGGTTCCTTTGCATCTGCATCGTCCATCGTTGTTCATCATGGTAGTACATTGTGTTGCTAGGATCCTTGACACGAATATTGGTAAAACTTTGATGAATATGGAAATGCTCAAGTTCTTGAGAGCACGCACAAGCACCAGGTGTTATCATCGACACTAACTGGGGTTGCTCCCAGCTTCCTCAGTTATGCTATAACCATTCCCACAGTGGAATCAATCTCTACTGTTGAGTTTCTCCCTAGTTACCAGAATCATTCCCAGCATTTGCATTTTGTTCCTAGCTTGCACCACCAATGTGCCGTTCTACCATGGGTCCCATCCATTTCCGATGATAAGCAAAACCATCCATTGCGTTGTCTTCAACAAGGTAATCCACATCATCCATTCCAGTCCAGGTATGTCATTCATCCGAACCCCTCCAAATGGTCGCCCAAGAATTGCCTTAGGCTGGTATAAAGAGTTTCAGTGATCTCTGAATCAAAGGTAATTCTTTTTGCCACTTAAGGGGATATTTCTACGAGTCACCTTCCCTAAGGTGCCCCGTTATGATATCATGGCAACTCAACTCCTCGCTACGTTGACAACCGTTCACCACCTTCTTAAGTGTGGAATTGTTGTCTACCTAGTGAACCCTCGTCATATGTTCCACTCCATCCATCCAGTTGTTTGTTCCATGTCTCAGCTCAAGAGATGTTGCTATGTCTCATTCCGTGAGTTAATCCTGAGTTGTTTAATCTTCGAGAAGATCGATCCTTCTAGAGTCTCCTTCTCTTCTCATTGCCATCTTGGCTGGAGTTCTCAGAGCAAGACGTCGAGACAAAGATGGTGATTGAATCAACATTCATTTGAAGTGCAACTTGGATCGTGAAGATTGCGTTAGTTACGTTCCCCCCTCATCTTACCCTACGCTTGAATCTCGGGACGAGATTCTTGTTTAGTGGGGATGAGTTGTCACGTCCCTAGTTCTGGTATGCTCTGAGCTAGCTAGTCATGCATTGCATCATGTTTAAATTCTTTTGAAATTGAAATGGGTACTGATCAAACCCTAGCACCAGATCAAATCAAATAGGTTCAACATAAAATCATTTTCAATGAACCTGAAATGCCCTTCTAAAATGTCCACCATTTTTCCTTGGGTTAGAACCTCTGCAAAAAATGGTGCACACTTTTCTAGGTCATTAATGGGTTTTTGAATTAACTCATATTGTATTTGAATTGGAGCTATTAATTCCTATAAAATATTTGGTAGCTCCAAATATTCCTGAAACTTACTGAGGGCCTCTGAAACAATTCAGTTACTGCCCACAAATATTTTCCGGATTTATAAAAATGATTTGGTTTATAAACTAAATCAAAACAGACAAAATAAAATAGAAAACAGAAAAGAATTAGGAAGAGAGAGAGACAAAGCCTACCTGGCCTTACCTGAAGTCGGCCCAGCAGCACAGGCCCAGCCCACCACCGCAGCTCCTCTTGTCGTCTTCCACGTCGGACAGAAGGATGAGCGTGTGCCCGACGCCCGCACGCCCACGCCAAGGCCACCTCCTGCTTGCCGCTGCTTTTGGAGGCTGCTAAGGCCGCCACGCACCCCCGGATCCCTCTCTCACTCTCCCTCGAGCTCTTCCTCCTCCCTGGCTCTCTCTTCCTCCCTTCGCTATGAGCACCGAGAGCATGCCATCACCGTAGCCATGGCTACAGGCCACCACTCGCTCAACCAGCATGACCACGACCTCCACCACGACGCCTTGGAGCTACACGCCGATGCACGCGATCGCGGGAGCCCTGCAGCGTCATCCATGACCTCATCTTCAACCTCCGACCGCCAGCTATCTCACCGTCGATTCGCGGCAACCAACGCGTCCCCGGCCCCACCGTCTGCACCATCCTCCTCGACGTGAGCCTCTCTCCGTTTCCCCCCTGTTCCCCTCCTCGCGCTCAACCCCTAGCTTACCTCCCCGTCGCACCCACAAGCTCCTTGCCACCAGCGATGTCGCCGATGCGGCCAGGGCTCGTTCCCGTCGCATCTAGGTGCGTAGTCGAACTCCTGGAGTTCCCAGGAGCCCATAGAGTACTTCATCTAGCGTCCCCGTGGCTCGCAGCCTCGCCTGCCTCATCCCCATGCTCTGGCCGCGGCGGATGAGCTCGCCGCCGGTGAACCAGGCCACCCCATGCCCAGCCGCGTGCTCCCCTGGATGCGGGTGAGCAAGGGCTCCCCCCTGGTGCCCTCCGCCGCGCTTTTAGCCACCGGAGGAGCAACCCCGCAGCGCTTTGCCGCGTTTGCCGTCGCTGGCGTCAAGCCGCCGGGGGCGTTGACCATTTTAACCGGGGGTTTGACCACCCCGGGTCGTCTGACATGTGGGCCCTGCCCCTGACTAGTTTAGTTTAGGATTAATTACCCCCCTGCTGACACTAACAGTGGGCCCAGTGCATGCTAATTTGATTAGTTAAATTTAATTAATCCTGTTATATAACTGTGTCACTGACGTGTGGACCCCACACGTTAGGTTTGACCTGGACCCGCCCTTTGACCAGCTGACTCAAGCATGATACACTGCTGATGTCATAAATACATTTACTAGGATTTTCTTATTTAGAAATAAATTAGGAAATTCCAGAAAATTTTCAAAACTTCTAAAATTCATAGAAAATCAACCGTAACTCCAAATGAAATAATTTATATATGAAAAAATTATCAGAACAATCCAAAGAATCTCTTTATGGCATTTTCATGCATGTTAGAACAACGTGTGGCTACTGTTTAGGACAAATCAATTAAAGGGATTTTAATCCATCACACATGGAGTTTGATTTTGAACCTTGGGTTCAAACCAACTTCATTTAAATTGTTGCTAGTTTCATTAGCTCAAAACACAGCATATTGACATGTCATGATCATGCATCATATTGTTGCATTGCATTGTGCATGTGCATCTAGTGCCACCCCTAGTTGGTTTTGGAGTATTGACGACAAAGTTGGTTGAGGGACTAATGCGTTTGTGAGAATTACAGGATAACGCAGGTAGTGTCCCTCATTGATTCGTTTTACCTACCGGAGTTGACCCCTAAAAATGTATGAAGACATTGACGACAATGGTGGTATGTGAAGATATTCATATTGAAGACTATGACATGAGAAGACATTGAGTGAAGACTATGGAGCGCGAAGACTGTGTTGTTTTGTTGTTTCCTTTTCTTCTTTGTTGAGTCATAGGAACCACCGTACTGTTAAGTGGGGTCCAAGTGAACAAAGTCAGAATGACTGAAGTGATGCACAACCCAAATCCTATGTCTTCGAGCGAAGACAATGAGAGCAAATCTTATCCAGAGCTGGATGAGTCAGCTTTGCATGTAGCCCAAGTAAAGTTGCCGTGTGTGTTTGAAATCTGACCATTGGAACACGTGTCAGTTCCTTAGTGACCCAGGGTCATTTCGGACATATCAGGTCAGGTTGCCTTGTGGCTATAAATATACCACCCTCTACACCATAAATTGGTGGCTGCTCAGAGTTAGTTCACGGCTTTTGTCGTTTGAGAGCAACCCACCTCGAAACCTTTGAGAGAGAGAAATCCTTGCGAGGACAAAGCCCAAACACCAAGAGCCAAAGAGTGTTAGGAATCACTGAAGTCTTTCTGTCTGAGTGACCTGAAGACTTATTACACTTGAGGACTGTGTATCCTCCAGCCGGTTAGGCGTCGCGTTCTGAGCATCCAAGAGTCATTGTGGATCGCCGGTGAACGAAGTCTGTGAAGGTTCGGAAGTCTACCTTGAAGACTTACCAGAGTGATTGGGCGAGGACTATGTGTCCTTAGCTCAAGGGGAATAAGGTGAAGACGCGGTCTTCTGAGTTGAATCTCAGCCTCCCTAACCAGACGTACAGTTGTCACAGCAACTGGAATTGGTCCAACAAATCCTGTGTCTTCAACAAGTGACTGGTTCTATCCTCTAACTCCCTTTACCTTAAGTTTGTCTTCGTGAAGTCATTGCCTATTTGTCATACCTGTTTGACTTCATTGCTTGACTACTATCGTTGATTGGCTTCATACTATCTTCCATCCTGATCCTTACTACCAAGCTGCTATTAGTCTTTGTACTTTCACATTATTGCATACTTGACTATGGTTTGCTTGTTGTAGTTTATCTTCCGCTGCATATCAATTAGGTCATTTCTATTGTTTGTCTTTGAAACTTCCACATTTTGAAGACTTTGATAAAAATCGCCTATTCACCCCCCCTCTAGAAGATAACTAGCACTTTCAATTAGTATCAGAGCAAGGTACTCCCTTGTTCTGTGTGATTCGATTTAACCACCTGGAGTTTAGCTATGTCGACTGCAGGGATAATCAAAGTCTTTGCTGCTTGTCCCGTGTTCGATGGAACTGAATATCCCTACTGGAAGAATAAGATGCGCATGCATATTGAAGCCATTGATGTCGACCTCTGGTATGTCGTCAAGAACGGCGTTCCCAAAACTGGTGAAGGTGTCACCCCTACTAATGTCAAGAAGTTCATTCAACTGGACTCTACTGCAAAGAACATCATCTGTGGTCATCTGACCAAAGGACAGTATGGCCGTGTGAGTGCTCTGGAAACGTCAAAGCTAGTCTGGGACTGGCTATCCAAGGTCAGCGAAGGCGTCTCAACTCAGAGATATCAAAGGATCAGTGTTCTTCGCAACCTCTTCAACCGCTTCAAGAGAAACAACAATGAAAATGTCCTGATCACGTTTGATCGCCTCACCGACATCACAAATGAGCTTCAGGCTCTCGGCGCCACTGAGATTACCAAGCATGAAATCGTCAAGACACTACTGAGATCACTTGACAGCTCCTTTGACACCCTTGCCCTCATGATACAAGAATGCCCTGACTTCAAGACACTCGATCCGTCTGATATACTTGAGAGGCTCAACACACATGAGTTCCAGTTTTCTAAGAAAAGGGATATCTATGGTCCCAACTATGGCCGAACTCGCGCTTTGAAGGCAAAAGTTGTTTCCTCATCTGAAGAAGAATCTGACTGCGGTTCTGATGATCCTGAAGACATTGGAAAGGAACTTGCTATGCTTGTGAAGAAGTTCCAGAAGTTCACCAAGAAGAAGGGCTTCAAAAATTCTTCACGATCTAGCTCAAGAAATGATGAAGCTTCCAATCATGACAACAAAAAGAGAACATGTCACAAGTGCAAGAAACCTGGACACTATATCTCTGAGTGTCCACAGTGGGACAATGAGAAGAAGAAGAAGAAGAAGAGCAACGATTATGATTCTGATGACAAGAAGAAGAAGAAATCTTCAAAGTCTTCTTCCAAGTCCTCATCAAGGTCTTCATCTCATAAGAAGAGCTCATCTGGCAAGGCTCGTGCTTTTGTTGGCAAGGAAATGGATTTAGAGGAGGAGTCTGCTTCTGAGGAGGTGGAGGTGGAGTCTGAAGAGGAGTCCGACCCTGGCGTTGCAAGTCTGGCTCTAGGCACAACCTATGTTGCCAAGTCCATCTTCAACACTGAAGACAATGACTTCCGCACCAACGCTGAAGCTGATGACATGGACGATCCTGCTCCCACCTACTGCTTCATGGCACATGGTGCCAAGGTAAAATCACGTAATGCTTACTTTCAAACATCAAGTGAAGATGACTCTGATTGTGAATCCAAACCCAGCTACAAAACACTTGCTAAAATTGCAACTGAACAACAAAAGGCTATGGAACATACTCAAAAACTGTTAGACAAAAGCGATGACCTGTTGGACGCGGAAATGACACGTTCACAGTCCTTAGTTGAAGACATAAAAAAATCTTCATGCTAAGTACCAAGAACTTGAAAGTCTTCATGAGACGCTCTCAACCACTTATGAAAAGCTCTCCTATGATTATCTTGAAAGGAAGCAAGAGCTTGAGAAATTGAAAGCGGCTCATGAAGATCTTCAAAAGGAGAATGAGTCACTTCGCGCTCAACAGATCAGTTCCGCTCAGGATGAATTTGAACCACCATGTCTAAAATGCATTGAGCGTGATAACGCTACCTCTGTTGTTGAATGTTCCACTGCTACTACTGTTGCTTTGTCTTCAACTACTGATGTGGAAACTAACCCCTCTACGGAGGATACCACTACTATTGCTGATGAAAATGCTAGGTTGAAGACATTGCTTGAAACAGGGATGTATAAAAGTCTGAAAGGACATCAAACACTTTGAGATGTCCTCAAAAAGCAGATTTTGAACCAAAACCCTAGGAAAGAGGGTGTTGGGTTCGAGAGGAAAATGAATGTTGATGGTTCCTACTGGAAGCCTGAGCAGTATCCCAAAACCACATGGGTTGCTGCAAAGGAACCTTCAGTGGATCCATCCACCTTATCTGGCTTTACCTGTGCTAATCCTATTATCATTGATGAATCCTTTGATGCAAACTATAAACTGTTCAAAAATCAGAATGGTGAAGTGTTTGCCAGGTATATTGGTAGTAACTGCAGGAATGGACCACCTATGAAGAAGATCTGGGTTCCCAAAAGATGTCTTGAGAATCTTCCAGTGAATGTCATCATGACACCACCAGGGAAGGAGACTAACCCCAGACCTAAGGCGTCATATGGTCCAAAGGCTTCATACAAATACATGACTCACCTGAGTCACCCTAACTCCAATGTTTTGCAGGGAAATCATACTCAGACTTATGAATATGAGCGTGTGTCCTCAAACCGCTATGTTCATAGAACTAAGAATTTTTCTGCTTATTCATATGAGTATCATTCATCTCCTGCAAGGCTATTTGCTAGGGATTCAAAGCCGAAGTTCTCAAATGTTGCACTTAGACTCATTGCTTCTAAGCCACCCCTGAAAATGTGGGTGGTGAAGAAGAATTAACTTTCTTTTGTAGAATAAGGTCTCCAGCCTGCTATCAAAGGCGTCCGATACTATTGCTGGGGACCTAAAACACATTAAGGGACGCATGATAAAATGGTCTTACTATGTATTTCACATGTGAATCGCTTACCAGTCATACTATGAGTTCTAACCTTGATCTAAGCTGTGATAATCCTTGTGTGCGTCAAATGCTTATGCTTCAGAACATACTTTGTGAAGCTTATCCTCCTAACTGCACTTTAGGGTATCGGAAAGATGATCTATACATGGTAGATTTTTCAGCAGGTCCACAGCTTGCCGCATGTCTTCTTGAAAAAGCTTCAGAATGCTGGCTCTGGCATCGGAGGCTGGGGCATGCTGGCATGAGGAACTTACACACACTCGTCAAGAAGAAGCATGTCATAGGCATCGAGGGTGTCAAGTTCAAGAAGGATCATTTGTGTGGTGCCTGCGAAGCTGGAAAGATGACTAGGGCAAAGTGTAACACCCCGGTTTCGATGCGCCAGGTGTCCGCGAGTTATTCGTCGTCGTTGCCATGTCTTTTGCTTGCTGTTGCATATTGCCATGTCATCATATGCATTTCATTTTGCATGCGTGTTTGTCTCATGCATCTGAGCCTTCTCCCCGTTGTCCGTTTTACGATCCGGCACTCCTATGTCCTCCGGCGTTCCCCTTTTGTCTCCTATTGTGAGCGGGAGCTAAACTTTCTCGGAATGGCCCGAGGTTTGCCAAGCGGCCTTGGTATACCACCGGTAGACCGTCTGTCAAGTTTCGTGCCATTTGGAGGTCGTCTGATACTCCAACGGTTAACCGCATAGCCGGAAACCCCCTTTCTCTTTGCAGCCCAACACCCTTCCAAAGTGGCCCAAAACATAGCAAACTCCCCTCCATGCTCTCGGTCGTTCGATCAAGATCGCGTGGCCGAAAACCGCTCCTCATTTGGACTCTCCTAGCTCCCTCTACCTATAAAAACGTCCTCCCCGTCCATTTTCGCGGATGTTTTCCCCCGAAACCCTAGATCCATCCCTTTCGCGCCGCCGGACATGTCCACCCGGCGACCGGACGTGTCCGCCCCGCTCCCCCGTCCAATCGTGGCCTGCCACGTGTCCCTCCGCCGCCAGCCGCCGCCGCCAGCCCGCGGAGCCCATCCGGGGCCCGCGCGGGCCCGATCCGCGCCGCCGCCGC
>NC_041385.1:401129959-401136789 GCF_002162155.2 Triticum dicoccoides | reverse complement strand
CCGCCCGGTTACCCGAACCGCCACCGCAGCCTGCGCCGGTGCGCCTCGCCGCCGGGCCACGCCGTCGCCTCCTCCCGCCGCCCGCGTCCTCCGGCGCCGCCCGTGCTCCCTCCGCCCCGCGCTGGTCCCTTCCGGCCCGGATCTGCCTCGCCGGTGCTGCCCCGCCTTCTCCGGTGACCTTCTCCGGCGACGAGCTCCAACGAACCTCGAAGTCCGTGCAAAACTGGAGGTTGACCCCCTTTTGCCTAAGTCCCCGAATATTTTTGCATTATCATGCCATGTTCATTGCATCATATCTCTGCATCCGTAGCTCTGTTTTGTGCGTGTAATATGTCGAATTGTTCGTCTCAACGAGTACTTCATTTCATTCCATTGCATCATGTTCATTTGAGCTCATCTTGATGCCTGAATCTTTGTTGCATGAGTGCTATGTGATGTTAATCTGCTGAAACTGTTATAACATGCTCGTTTGTCATTTTTGCCATGATTGATGTGTGCATCCTATGAGGTTGATGTCTACATGTGTTCTGATCTATGCCATGTCTTCTTTACAGAGGTGCTTACCATGTATTTTTGTGATGAATGTGGTGACTAGCACAAGCATGCAAACTAGGCTTCGTCATGTTGCTGATTTTAGTCCCTGTTCTGCTGTTATTTTTATGCCATGTAAACTTGATGCTACAGAGAGATCCATGCATATTTTGAGATATTTCAGTAAGGATGTTTTGAACACATGGTTTTTCTCTATCTATTCATGCCCCTGTTTGCAATTATGGAGTAGCCTAGTATGTCATTTTCGTGCTCTACTTTTGCTACAAAATGTTTCCTGGCAGATTGTTTACATGTTATTCAATTTTGCCAAGGTTGTTGTAGTTGATCCTTGCATGCTATGAAATTGTTCTTGCCTTGGTTAGCTTCATAAACATGTCTTCTTGCTGATGCTATGCTTATCTTGTCATGCAATGACTTGTGGTGAGTGAATCAAGCTTGTTAAGTAGTGTACTCGTTGTTGCTGTTTTGCTAGGCTGAATCTGTTATTTCGTGATGCTATGTAAACCTGCTGCTACAAGTCATTCTATGCATAATATGGAGATGTTCACTAAGGGTGTTTTGTTATACATGTCATTCTATATATACCCATGCCCCTAGTTGCATTTATAGCTTGCTTTAGATTATTGTAATCTTCCTCGAAAGTTGCTAAATAATGTTTCTGTCAGCCTGTTAACATTAAGTTCAATGTTGCCATGATTGTTGTTAGTGATCCATGCACCCTATGAACTTGCTCTTTCCATGCTTAGCTTCACAAACATGCTTTCTTACTGTTGATTGCCTTGACATGCCATTTATTGCTCTGTGGTGAGTGGTACAAGCTCACCAACATGCCTACTTATTGTTGTTCCTGCCATCTATGAATCTGTAATATAACTTGCCATGTTTACGTGGGTGCCATCATTTCTTCTGATCCTTTTTGGCTCATGGTTAGTAAAGGACATTTTATCTATGCATTTATTAAGTTCATGCCATGCCTTTGTTTGCCATGATAAGTTCCTGTAACATGTTTGATAGCTCTAAACATTGCAACCTGATGTTATTTTCTGATAAGTCTGAAACTGATATTATTTGCAATCTTGCCATGTGTGTTTGAGCATGTTCTAGTGATTTCTGGAGATAGCTCAGTGTTCATGTTTTGTTATTCTTTACCTGTACATCGTGTCCATGCCTTTTGTTATCTTGTTGAGCTGCTGTAGCATATTGTTTTGATGCTTGCCATATGCCTAGTTGCTGTTTTGGGCAGACCGTTGCTCCGTTTTGAGTGTGCTCTATATGAAACTTGCTTAGTTTTGCATGTAGTTTCATATTATCATGTTGCATCCTTGTTTTGAGGTGTTTTCTTGATGTTTGTATGCATTTTGCATCAATGCCATGTTTAACTTGATTTGCTCATATCTTCTAGGCCGTAGCTCCAAATCTAATGAACTTTATATGTAACTTGACTAGAATCTTGTGTAGATCATCTTGGTGCATCTTAACTTGCTGTTTAACAACTTGAACATAGGGTTTATTCAGATCTGGACCAATTTCGAAATTTGCATATGAGGACTTACCAGAATTGTTATATGTTGTTCCCGGCCTCATTTAAACTTTCTTTGATGTGTTGCTCTTGTTTGCATCATCTCTTGCCATGAGTAGCTTCATGTTGTCTTGTCATGCATCATGCTTGGTTGAGCATCATGTCATGTCCATGTGTGGTGTGTTTACTATGTTGTGTGCTTCTTATTGATAGTTCCCGTTTCGTTGCGATCGTGAGGATTCGTTCGTCTACGCTTGGTTCGTCTTCGTGGCTTCATCTTCTTCATGGACTCGTTCTTCTTCCTTGGGGGATTTTAGGCAAGATGACCGCTACCCTGGATCTCACTACTATCATTGCTATGCTAGTTGTTTCGTTCTATCGCTATGCTGCGTTACCTAACTTTTGCTCATCAAGCCTCCCAAATTGCCATGAACCTCTAACCTTTGACACCCTTCCTAGCAAACCATTGCTTGGCTATGTTACCGCTTTGCTCAGCCCCTCTTATAGCATTGCTAGTTGCAGGTGAAGTTGAAGATTGCTCCATGGTGGACAGGATTTTGGTTGGGATATCACAATATCTCTTATATTATTAATGCATCTATATACTTGGTAAAGGGTGGAAGGCTCGGCCTTATGCCTGGTGTTTTGTTCCACTCTTGCCACCCTAGTTTCCGTCATACCGGTGTTATGTTCCCGGATTTTGCGTTCCTTACGCGGTTGGGTGATTTATGGGACCCCCTTGACAGTTTTCTTTGAATAAAACTCCTCCAGCAAGGCCCAACATTGGTTTTACCATTTGCCTCACCATCACCTACATTTCCCTTGGGAGTAATTAACCTGAGGGTCATCTTTATTTTAGCCCCCCCGGGCCATTGCTTGTCTAAGTGTTGGTCCAAACCGAGCGATGTCCGGCGCCACCTGGGCAACCAGGGTCTATGCCAACCCTTCGTCTTGCTCATCCGGTGTGCCCTGAGAATGAGATATGTCCAGCTCCTATCGAGATTTGTCGGCATAGCGGGCGGTCTTGCTGGTCTTGTTTTACCATTGTCGAAATGTCTTGTAAACCGGGATTCCGAGTCTGATCGGGTCTTCCTGGGAGAAGGTATATCCTTCGTTGATCGCGAGAGCTTATCATGGGCTAAGTTGGGACACCCTTGTAGGGTATAATCTTTCGAAAGCCGTGCCTGCGGTTATAGGCAGATGGGAATTTTTTAATGTCCGGTTGTAGATAACTTGACACCAGATCCGAATTAAAACGCATCAACCGCGTGTGTTAGCCGTGATGGTCTCTTTTCGGCGGAGTCCGGAAAGTGAACACGGTTTTGGGTTACGTTTGACGTAAATAGGAGTTTAGGATCACTTCTTGATCATTTCTAGCTTCATGACCATTCCTTTTGCTCTCTTCTCGCTCTTATTTGCATATGTTAGCCACCATATATGCTTAGTCGCTGCTGCAGCCTCACCACTTTACCCCCTTCCTTTCCTTTTAAGCTTTTCTAGTCTTAATACCCATGGTAATGGGATTGCTGAGTCCTCGTGGCTCACATATTACTACAACAACAGTTGCAGGTACAGGTTAATCGATGATCATGACGCGAGAGCGATGCTTGCTTGCATTGAGTTCTTCTTATGCTTCTTCGATCAGGGGATAGGTTCCAGGTCGGTAGCCTGGGCTAGCAGGGTGGATGTCGTTTGAGTTTCTGTTTGTGTTTCATCCGTAGTTGGATGGTGCTTTTATGTATTGTGATGTTGTACTCATGTGGCATTGTATGCCTCTTGTATGTATCCCCATCTATTATGTAATGTTGATGTAATGATATCCACCTTGCAAAAGCATTTCAATATGCGGGTCTATCCTTGGTGGGACCTTCGAGTTCCTTTTGGATAGGGTCGCATATTGGGCGTGACAAGTTGGTATCAGAGCCTTGACCGACCTTAGGAGCCCCCTTGATTGATCGTGTAGTTTAGCCGTTGTTGAGTCTAGAAGAAAATTGTTTTTGGAGTCTAGTTATATCGGAGAGTAGGAATTCTTTTTACTCCTCAGCCCCTTCGTCGCTCTGGTCAGGAATCTTGACGTAGGTGTTTTGAATTACTCCTCTTCCCATTCAAATTTTTCTTTAGGATCATGCAGTTGTTTTTTCCGATCGTTGGTTCTCAGCTCTTTTATCCGGTGCATTTCTTGTCAAGTTAACTCGAGCCTCTTCATCTTTGCGAGTTCAATCCTCAGTTGTTTTCTTTCCCCGCCCACCCACCCTTCTTCTTCTCAGAAGCGGAGTCCGTAATCGAGTATCCATCCTACTTGTGCGAAGTCTTTGCTTTCTTTCCTCAATGTTGTCAACCGGTGTTTTCTCTTCAAGATATTCGTAGATTTCCCCTTCTAAGTTGCCTTTGTTTTTCCGCCCTCCCACCCTCTTCTTCCCAGAGCCTGAGTCTGTTTCGAGCATCAATTTCACTCGTGTGGAACCTCTTCAGTCTTTTGTAAATTATTTCAACTGGTGAATTCTCGTCTCGGTGGACATTCTTCATCTCTTTTCCCGTGGACTCAATTCAAGTTTTTTTCGGGTTGATCACATTCTTTTCCTTGGATCAAGTGTTTTCCTTGCTCGTTCGCCTCTCGCTAGTTATCCTTCCGGAGTGTTCAAGACATCTCAGGAGATTCGTCTGTGTTTGAACTAATGCGAGGTTGTCACCTTATTCAAATATTTCAATTGTTCTGGTGCATCATCTATCTGTTCAACATCCCTTTTCCAACAGTGTTTTCTCTTCAGTGGGCCCTAACCCACAGGTCTTCTCCCAGGATCTTACCTGACTCTTCTAATTCCCCCGGAGTTTTTCTCAAATTCCTTTTAAGTGTGACGTAAGAATGGATCCCATCACTCACATGCCTTCCCCAAGTTTGCTTTCTAATTCTTTTTGTTGTTGGCTCAACCTTTTCGGTTTTGATTCTCCCGTAGTATCTCAATAATTTTGGTGGTGTTTCTCATCGTCATTTGAAGATCGAAGAAGAGTTTTTCCTCTAAATCTTGTCCGTTCTTTTGGAGATTCATGGTTCTAGCTTCTTATTATCCTCTCAATTATTCCATTGGTCAGATATTCCTTTTCTTACCCATCCGGAGTATGTCAGAAGTTGTTTTCCCGTTTCTTTTCACCGGAGGCATCATTCCAGATATCGCTCTCTAATTATCCCAGTGCATGTGTCTAGTATTCTTCAATCAGCTTGTTATCTCTTCGTTCTTGTGCATCTAAATCCCCTCGACCATATTTGGTTCTTCTAAATTCTTCCCGGTGATTCATTATCTTTCATCAATCATTTTCTAATTCTTACGGTGGTTCGTTCAAGATTCTTTTTCTTTGATTACCATTTTAATTCATTCGTTCTTTTCAATCCTACCGGTGGTTCATGAAGACTTTCTCAAATTTTGTGCTATGCCCCCCCCTTAATCCTTTTCAAGAAGAATAAGTAGTATGCAAAAATCCATTGATTGCCATCAATTTAATTTGATGAAGGATAAGTATACAATAAATCTTATTCTTATTTCCTCAAAGTGATTAATCCCTTCCTTCGGAGTTTGTTCTTGTTGAATAAATTATAGTTCCAAGTGTTTTCATCTTTTCTTTTCCTGAGTTCAAATTTCCTCAGCCATTTTGTCAGAACCTCCATCTAAATTATCGCAAGGATCATCTTATTCTTTCTTCCTTCATTCTACCTCATCATCTTTTTTTTCACCGGAGTTCTTCATGGTGGTTCTTCATGATTTAATTCATTCTTCAAGAGTTCATCAAGTATCATTCCATCCTCTCAATTTCATGTTCTATTCCCCCATGTTTCATCCGGAGTGCTACCTAAATCCTTTCAGTCTTATTCGTTTCTTATCTCGTTCTAACCGGAATGGTTTCATAGTCTATATGATTCCGTGAGCTTTCGATTCTCGTCATTCCTCTATTCTTCTCGAGTGCTCTCGATTCTTTACTTCTTTTCTTGAGTTCATGTTTCACCTCATCCCTTTTCCCTTCCATCTCGGTCCTAAGATCTCGGGACGAGATCTCTTGTTAGTGGAGGAGTGTTGTAACACCCCGGTTTCGATGCGCCAGGTGTCCGCCAGTTATTCGCCGTCGTTGCCATGTCTTTTGCTTGCGTGTTGCATATTTCCATGTCATCATATGCATTTCATTTTGCATGCGTGTTCGTCTCATGCATCTGAGCCTTTTCCCCGTTGTCCGTTTTGCGATCCGGCACTCCTATGTCCTCCGGCGTTCCCCTTTTGTCTCCTGTTGTGAGCGGGTGTTAAACTTTCTCGGAATGGCACGAGGTTTGCCAAGCGGCCTTGGTATACCACCGGTAGACCGTCTGTCAAGTTTCGTGCCATTTGGAGGTCGTTTGATACTCCAACGGTTAACCGCGTAGCCCGAAACCCCCCTTTCTCTTTGCAGCCCAACACCCTTCCAAAGTGGCCCAAAACTCAGCAAACTCCCCTCCATGCTCTCGGTCGTTCGATCACGATCGTGTGGCCGAAAACCGCTCCTCATTTGGACTCTCCTAGCTCCCTCTACCTATAAAAACGTCCTCCCCGTCCATTTTCGCGGATGTTTTCCCCCAAACCCTAGATCAATCCCTTCCGCGCCGCCGGACATGTCCGCCCGGCGACCGGACGTGTCCGCCTCGCTCCCCCGTCCAATCGTGGCCTGCCACGTTTCTCTCCGCCGCTAGCCGCCGCCGCCGGCCTGCGGAGCCCATCCGGGGCCCGCGCGGGCCCGATCC
>NC_041385.1:401051659-401129508 GCF_002162155.2 Triticum dicoccoides | reverse complement strand
CGCCTCGGCCTCCCTCCGCCGCGGCCCCGCACTGCCCGGCCACCCGAACCGCTGCCGCAGCCTGCGCCGGTGGGCCTCGCCGCCGGGCCGCGCCATCGCCTCCTCCAGCCGCCCGCGTCCTCTTGCGCCGCCCGTGCTCCCTCCTCCCCGCGCCGGTCCCTTCCGGCCCGGATCCGGTGGGATCTGGCCGGATCCGCCCCGGATCTGCCTCGCCGGCGCTGCCCCGCCTTCTCCGGTGACATTCTCCGGCGACGAGCTCCGACGAACCTCGAAGTCCGTGCAAAACTGGAGGTTGACCCCGTTTTGCCTGTCCCCGAATATTTTTGCATTATCATGCCATGTTCATCGTATCATATCTCTGCATTCGTAGCTCCGTTTTGTGCGTGTAATATGTCAAATTGTTCGTCTCAACGAGTACTTCATTTCATTCCATTGCATCATGTTCATTTGAGCTCATCTTGATGCCTGAATCTTTGTTGCAAGAGTGCTATGTGATGTTAATCTGCTGAAACTGTTATAACATGCTCATTTGTCATTTTTGCCATGATTGATGTGTGCATCCTATGAGGTTGATGTCTATATGTGTTCTGATCTATGCCATGTCTGCTTTACAGAGGTGCTTACCATGTATTTTTGTGATGAATGTGGTGACTAGCACAAGCATGCAAACTAGGCTTCGTTATGTTGCTGATTTTAGTCCATGTTCTGCTGTTATTTTTATGCCATGTAAACTTGATGCTACAGAGAGATCCATGCATATTTTGAGATACTTCAGTAAGGATGTTTTGAACACATGGTTTTTCTCTATCTATTCATGCCCCTGTTTGCAATTATGGAGTAGTCTAGCATGTCATTTTCGTGCTCTACTTTTGCTACAAAATGTTTCCTGGCAGATTGTTTACATGTTATTCAATTTTGCCAAGGTTGTTGTAGTTGATCCTTGCATGCTATGAAATTGTTCTTGCCTTGGTTAGCTTTATAAACATGTCTTCTTGCTGAAGCTATGCTTATCTTGTCATGCAATGACTTGTGGTGAGTGAATCAAGCTTGTTAAGTAGTGTACTCGCTATTGCTGTTTTGCTAGGCTGAATCTGTTATTTCGTGATGCTATGTAAACCTGCTGCTACAAGTCATTCTATGCATAATCTGGAGATGTTCACTAAGGGTGTTTTGTTATACATGTCATGCTATATCTACCCATGCCCCTGGTTGCATTTATAGCTTGCTTTAGATTATTGTAATCTTGCTCCAAAGTTGCTAAATAATGTTGTTGTCAGCCTGTTAACATTAAGTTCAATGTTGCCATGATTGTTGTTAGTGATCCATGCACCCTATGAACTTGCTCTTTCCATGCTTAGCTTCACAAACATGCTTTCTTGTTGAGATGCTGTAGCATATTGTTTTGATGCTTGCCATATGCCTAGTTGCTGTTTTGGGCAGATTGTTGTTACGTCTTGTTTGGAGTGTATGTGTTGCACCGTTGCTCCGTTTTGAGTGTGCTCTATATGAAACTTGCCTAGTTTTGCATGTAGTTTCATATTATCATGTTCCATCCTTGTTTTGAGGTGTTTTCTTGATGTTTGTATGCATTTTGCATCAATGCCATGTTTAACTTGATTTGCTCATATCTTCTAGGCCGTAGCTCCAAATCTAATGAACTTCATATGTAACTTGACTAGAATCTCGTGTAGATCATCTTGGTGCATCTTAACTTGCTGTTTAACAACTTGAACATAAGGTTTATTCAGATCTGGACCAATTTCTAAATTTGCATATGAGGACTTACCAGAATTGTTATATGTTGCTCTCGGCCTCATTTAAACTTGCTTTGATGTGTTGCTCTTGTTTGCATCATCTCTTGCCATGAGTAGCTTCATGTTGTCTTGTCATGCATCATGCTTGGTTGAGCATCATGTCATGTCCATGTGTGGTGTGTTTACTATGTTGTGTGCTTCTTCTCGATAGTTCCCATTTCGTTGCGATCGTGAGGATTCGTTCGTCTACGCTTGGTTCGTCTTCGTGGCTTCATCTTCTTCATGGACTCGTTCTTCTTCCTTGCGGGATTTCAGGCAAGATGACCGCTACCCTGGATCTCACTACTATCATTGCTATGCTAGTTGTTTCATTCTATCGCTATGCTGCGTTACCTAACTTTTGCTCATCAAGCCTCCCAAATTGCCATGAACCTCTAACCTTTGACACCCTTCCTAGCAAACCATTGCTTGGCTATGTTACCGCTTTGCTCAGCCCCTCTTATAGCGTTGCTAGTTGCAGGTGAAGTTGAAGATTGCTCCATGGTGGATAGGATTTTGGTTGGGATATCACAATATCTCTTTTATTATTAATGCATCTATATACTTGGTAAAGGGTGGAAGGCTCGGTCTTATGCCTGGTGTTTTGTTCCACTCTTGCCGCCCTAGTTTCCTTCATACCCGTGTTATGTTCCCGGATTTTGCGTTCCTTACACGGTTGGGTGATTTATGGGACCCCCTTGACAGTTCGCTTTGAATAAAACTCCTCCAGCAAGGCCCAACATTGGTTTTACCATTTGCCTCACCATCACCTACATTTCCCTTGGGAGTAATTAACCCGAGGGTCATCTTTATTTTAGCCCCCACGGGCCAATGCTTGTCTAAGTGTTGGTCCAAACCGAGCGATGTCCGACGCCCCCTGGGCAACCAGGGTCTATGCCAACCCGTCGTCTTGCTCATCCGGTGTGCCCTGAGAACGAGATATGTGCAGCTCCTATCGGGATTTGTCGGCACAGCGGGCGGTCTTGCTGGTCTTGTTTTACCATTGTCGAAATGTTTTGTAAACCGGGATTCCGAGTCTGACCGGGTCTTCCTGGGAGAAGGTATATCCTTCGTTGATCGCGAGAGCTTATCATGGGCTAAGTTGGGACACCCCTGCAGGGTATAATCTTTCGAAAGTCGTGCCTGCGGTTATAGGAAGATGGGAATTTGTTAATGTTCGGTTCTAGATAACTTGACACCAGATCCAAATTAAAACGCATCAACCGTGTGTGTTAGCCGTGATGGTCTCTTTTCGGCGGAGTCCAGAAAGTGAACACGGTTTTGGGTTATGTTTGATGTATGTAGGAGTTCAGGATCACTTCTTGATCATTGCTAGCTTCACGACCGTTCCTTTTGGTCTCTTCTCGCTCTTATTTGCGTATGTTAGCCACCATATATGCTTAGTTGCTGCTACAGCCTCACCACTTTACCCCCTTCCTTTCCTTTTAAGCTTTGCTAGTCTTGATACCCATGGTAATGGGATTGCTGAGTCCTCGTGGCTCACAGATTACTACAACAACAGTTGCAGGTATAGGTTAATCGATGATCATGATGCGAGAGCGATGCTTGCTTGGGTTGAGTTCTTCTTCTGCTTCTTCGATCAGGGGATAGGTTCCAGGTCGGCAGCCCGGGCTAGCAGGATGGATGTCGTTTGAGTTTCTGTTTGTGTTTCATCCATAGTCGGATGGTGCTTTTATGTATTGTGATGTTGTACTCATGTGGCATTGTATGCCTCTTGTATGTATCCCCATCTATTATGTAATGTTGATGTAATGATATCCACCTTGCAAAAGCGTTTCAATATGCGGGTCTATCCTTGGTGGGACCTTCGAGTTCCTTTTGGATAGGGTCGCATATTGGGCGTGACACAAAGCACCCCTCGAAGACAATCATGACGACATCTCAACCCTTCGAGCTGTTACACATGGACTTATTTGGCCCTACTCACTACTCTACCCTCACTACAAAAGCTTGTCTCTATGGCTTCGTCATTGTTGATGACTACTCAAGATATACATGGGTGCACATAATTCTCTACAAAACTGAAGTGCAAGATGTCTTCAGACGGTTCTCCAATCGAGCCATGAACAATTATGGCGTCAAGATCAAGCATATCAGAAGTGACAACGGCACTGAGTTCAAGAACACCGGGCTTGATCTTTATCTGGATACAATGGGAATCACTCATGAGTTTTCTGCTCCATACACACCTTAGCAAAATGTCATTGTAGAGCGCAAGAACAGAACCCTTATTGAGATGGCTCGAACAATGCTCGACGAGTACAAGACACCAAGAAAGTTCTGGCCTGAAGCTATTGATACAACATGTCACATCATCAACTGTGTTTACATCCACAAGCTTCTGAGCAAAACATCCTATGATCTCCTTACTGGCAAGAAGCCAAATGTCAGCTACTTCAGAGTCTTTGGTGCTAGGTGCTGGATCAAGGATCCCCATCACAAGTCAAAATTTGCACCTAAAGCTCACGAAGGCTTCATGCTCGGTTATGGAAAGGACTCGCACTCTTACAGAGTCTTCAACCTCTATCACTACAAAATCGTTGAAACTGTGGACGTATGATTTGATGAAACCAATGGTTCACAAAGAGAGCTCCTGCCAAGTACACTAGATGAAGCTCCGTCCAGCGAATCGATCAAGCTGATGGGAACATGTGAAATCATGCCCTCTGAAGCACAACCTGAAGAGGAACTTATTATTTCTGCACCAAACCAACCTGAAGACAATGCTCAGACCGAAGACAATCCTCCCAATGATGACAATGATCAGCAAGATCAAGGTCTTCGTCTAGTTCATCCTCGTGTTGCTAATGAAGTACAAATTGAGAAGATAATTGATAGCATCAATGCGCCTGGTCCACTTACTCGCTCAAGAGCAACACAGTTAGCAAATTTCCGTGGGCACTTTTAGTTTGTGTCAATATCAGAACCCAAGAAAGTTGCTGAAGCCTTTATGGAACCTGAATGGATTCAAGCTATGCAAGAAGAACTTCAACAGTTCAAGCTGAACAATGTTTGGGAACTAGTCAAGCGTCCTGACCCTCGCTAGCATAACATTGTTGGCACAAAATGGATATATCGAAAAAAGCAAGATGAGCATGGTCAAGTCGTCAGAAACAAAGCACGTCTTGTGGCTCAAGGATATACTCAAGTTGAAGGAATTGACTTCGATGAAACATTTGCTCCTGTGGCTAGGCTTGAGGCTATTCGCATACTACTAGCCTATGCTAACCACCACAACATCTTACTATATCAAATGGATGTGAAGAGTGCATTCCTCAACGGCAAGATTGAAGAAGAAGTGTACGTTTCTCAACCACCTAGCTTTGTAGATCCAAAACATCCTGATATGGTGTACAAGCTAAACAAAGCACTGTATGGCCTCAAACAAGCTCCTCGCGCTTGGTATGATACGATCAAAGACTTCCTGAAGAGCACAGGCTTCAAACCTGGATCCCTCGATCCCACACTCTTCACGAAGACATATGATGGTGAACTGTTTGTGTGCCAAATATATGTGGATGACATTATCTTTGGCTGCACCAACCGGAAGTATAGTGATGAGTTTGGATACATGATGCAAGAGCAATATCAGATGTCCATGATGGGTGAGATGAAGTTCTTCCTTGGTCTTCAAATTCGTCAGCAAAGGAATGGCATCTTCATATCTCAAGAAAAATATCTCAAAGACTGTCTGAAGAAGTTTGGAATGCAAGATTGCAAAGGTTACACAACGCCAATGCCAGCCAAACACCATCTTGGTCCCGACGACAATGGTAAAGAGTTCGATCAAAAGGTATACCGCTCCATGATTGGTTCCTTACTTTACCTATGTGCATCTAGGCCAGATATTATGCTTAGTGTTTGCATGTGTGCTCAATTCCAAGCGGCACCAAAGGAATCACATCAGTTAGCTATGAAGCAAATTCTTAGATATTTGGCTTACACCCCAACACTCGGATTATGGTATCCAAAGGGCTCAAGATTTGATCTGGTTGGATTCTCGGATGCTGATTATGCTGGAGACAAGGTGGATCGCAAGTCTACATCAGGCACACGTCACTTTCTGGGATGATCACTTGTCTGTTGGTCTTCAAAGAAGCAAAACTATGTATCACTCTCAACTGCTGAATCTGAATACATTGCTGCTGGATCTTGCTGCGCTCAGCTTCTGTGGATGAAGCAAACTCTCAAGGACTATGGCATCCGTCTGAAACAAGTACCTCTCTTCTGCGACAACGAAAGCGCCATCAAGATTGCCAACAATCCAGTCTAGCACTCGAAGAAAAAGCACATTGAAATTCGTCATCACTTTCTCAGAGATCATGTCATGAAGAAAGATATTGACATCATTCACGTCAACACTGAAGAGCAACTGGCAGATATCTTCACAAAGCCCTTGGATGAGAAAAGGTTTTGCAAGTTACGGTGTGAGCTAAATATCTTGGAATCCTCAAATGTCCTGTAATCAGGCACACATCCTAACACTTATGCATGTTGATGACTTAGATGTGCAACACACGAAGTAAAGTATATCTTCAATCAATGAAGACTTACATTCTGAGTGTGAATACATTAACGTGGAATTTGACTTCGGAGCGCCACGATAATTGTGCGCCGTGTCTGGGTCTAATACTTCCTATACGGTGGGTAACGCCACCACCAAATTTCTTGGTTTGAAGTGTTTCACTCATGGCGTTATTGTTGCAATGTCTTTGCATTTGGTTTGTCTTCATATTTGAACTAATCTTCATGATTTGATTGCTTTCTGATATACATACTAGTATTCTGTCCTCTAAAGCATTCACTTATAGCTATGTCTTCCTTGTTGAATCTTTTGAACTAAGTGAATGTGATCGGACCCTAATCTCTCTATGTTTTCTATCTCAAACTCTATCTGTCCAAATCATATGCATTCTATTGAAACTGTCGAATGTCTTCTCTGCAGCCTTGTCAGCAGAAGACACAGAGCCAAACATTAAGTCTTTTTAAATGATTCATCCTTATTGTTGAAATCCGGAGAAGCCGGAACAAGCATCCGACAAACCTGGCAGGCGTGGGAACATGGGACAACTCTGAGTATGTTGCATGCTTGCCATATGCCTCTCAGATATGAACGGCCAGGGGCACCTGCGTAATTGCGCTATGCCTCACACTTCCTTACAAATATATGTCCCCTGCGGTAAAGAAAACCTTCTTCCACCTCTCCACCTCGTCAAAACCCTAGCGCCACCGCTAGCTCGCGATGACGCCGGCGACAAAGCGCTTAGCTGCCGTGACTTCTCTGACGCCCTCCTCACGTCGGCCGCGGACATCGTCCTCTCCACCGCCGCCGTAGGTGTCCTCCGTCGCCAAGTTAGGGCACGGTGGATTGAACTGCTCGATATCCTATTCATCCCATCTAGAAGTTCTTCGTGTGGTAAATATAACTCTATTTTTACCATCTTTTTTATCCTCAATGATTCATCCTATTTACCAAAATTTGTTTCTGCCTATACAATGTTAGATCTATTCTGTCTGCATCTCATACTGCCTAGTATATTCACTTAAGTTTCATGTCTAGTTAGATTCCTCACTTGTACTTATTCACGGATTCATACAAATCTGGAACCAACTCTCAACATATAAGTGAATGTCTTCGCATCATGAGGTCAATGTCTTCAAACTGATTTATCTTCAAATCTTCTGAGAATGCATATGACCTCTTCCCCTTCCCTCACATCTCTAATGCTGTCACAGGTACATGTCCGTGGGAGAATCCCTTGGTTCTCATAGTCTGCATTCGTTTGCAGAATTCTTACAGCAACACATTAACTCTCCCGCAGCCAGTTCCTGTTTGTCCAACAAGCGAAAGCCTTTGAAGCCTTTGAACGTATTGAAGCCATTCAGTTTGAAGTTCATGGCTGCAGAGAAATCAGTAAGGAAGGGTGGCAGACAACATCGAGGGGGAACATCAAATGATTTGCCTGATGACCTCACAGAAATTTACAAGACAGATCCTGAAGAGGATTATAATCAGTGCAAGACACGAATCCAATGGATTCGATGATATTGGGCAGAACAATGGTTCAAATACAAGTTCGTGACCCAGGAATACACTGAGAACAATGCTATCAAAAGTCCTTGGGGTGATATTCTCTATCGAGGCCTTCCACCCAAGAACAGAGCTGAAGCTATTGCACAAGATTTCTATCCTTGTATGGTCCGTGGACCTCAGCCTGAAAATGCCGACCCATCATCATTGCTCTGGTGTCGTGACGGTAATCTCTTCAAGCGCAACTTCCAGCATGCAAAGGCATCAGCCAAGGAAAATAAGAAGTCATTGGGATTAGACTTCAACCCTAGTCCCTCTGCTCCCTGTGCTGACGGCTCACGTGATGCAGAACCCAATGTCATCGGCCCCTTTTCAAACCTTGATGGCCTCATCACTTACATCTTGGTCCAAGGTGCCAGAGTGGATCATTCTGATAATGATGCTAACACTGATGAAGCCCCAGCTCCTCCTCCAAAACCGAAGAGGCTAAAGAAGACTAAGGCTTCACAATCAGCTGCACCTCCAAAAGCTTCACGTGCAAAGCCACTGATCACTGCACCTCCTGAAGACAGTGTGTAGTTTGAAGATCTATCACGTATCTCCAAGAAGACGGAGAAGAAAAACAAAATCGTCAAGAATACTGATCAGACATTAACTCCTACTGCCATTCTGCGTGAAGAGCACGTTGATCTGTCCAGCGATGATGATCTTGCAAATGATGCTCTTGAGCAACTGATCAAGAGCAAGGAAGAAGCAGAGATCTTCAATAATTTGCCTCTCTTTGATGTGACAATCATTCATAACTTTATTGATGAGTGGTTTGACACCCCAAATCTCAGCTTTGATGATCTGCAACTTCCCATTGGCCTCAGCGTCTCCTTCAATGGAGCCATTGCTTCTGAGCTAGCAATTGCTCAGCGCATCGTTGAACTGAAGCACAAGATCGACTATCAGAAAGCTCAGTTCAAGAAGCATGTGGCCAAGCTCAGCGTGCAAGATGTCAAAAACTTCAAGATCATGTTGCACAAGCTCAAAGAAGCCTTTCACAAGAAGCGCGAAGAAGCTCGAGGCTCTCATGAGCGAATGAAGAATCTGGCTGACAAGTGTGTGCTAGCCTACAATGAGGCTGAGAAGCGCAAGGCTCTTGGTCGTCCTGGCATTGACCCCAGAATGGCTGCAAAGAAGAAGAAGCTATCAACTGTCCAGCCTGCACCTTCAAGGCAGGATGAACCACACATAGTCTTCCCAAGCAGCATGACTGGCTCGAAGCCAAAGGTCATGTTAACCACTTCAGAACAGAAGAAGATGAGGGCTGCCGAGGCGGAAGCCAGAAAAAGGAAAAACACAGAAGCCTCTGATGCTGCTCCCTCCAAGAAGAAGCGCAAAATCAAGAAGAATCGAGCTGCTCCCACACAACCCTTAGTTGTTGAACCTATCTCAGTGGTTTGCCCTGCATCTGCACACCAAGAACTACGAATGATTGTTCATGAGCCTGCTTCCCCAGAGGCTCATGAAGCTTAAGACATTCCAGCAGTTGATCCCATCGCTGCTGAAGACATTGGTCACCATGACAATGTTGAAGATGATGCAATTCTTCCTCATATCGAGCACAACTTGGTATCATCACCTGCTCTTACAAACAGCAAAATCATCAGCATTGGTCGTCCTCTGACGCCAATTGCTCAGGATGCATCATGGGCTGATCACCCACAACAACAAGACTCCCCGAGTACTCCCCAACAACAACAAGTCACACCTCCTGTGCAAGAAGAAGAGGATGAGGCCCAACCAACTCCATCTCCAAAGGCGTCGCCGGTATTACAAAGGCTTCACAAAGGACCAAGGCCTCAAGTCCCTCTTCCGAGCGTTCCAGAAGGAGAAGTGCACCACCAATCTGTTGCACGTCAAGTGTTTCCAGAAGCCACTCCAACTGTGAATGTCTCCGTGTCTGAAGCCAAAGATGCTGAAGACAATCCGGCTGCATCAGCCGATGACGAACATGAAGAAGAACGTGTCCCTACTCCCCCCATTACTGAAGAAGCTGTTCCTGAAGTGAACATGCCAGTGCCAGACCCTCCATCTCATCAAGTGGAGGTTGAAAATCTTGAGGCTTCCACCACCAACACAAATGAAGCCCATGACGTAGTCATGACTGAAGCAAGTGTGGAGCCTGCACCAACCAATATATCAGAAGCCAATGCTGCAACTGCTCCTGAAGCTTCTGTTGTGCAGCCTGAAGCAACTGTTGTTGCCACTGCTCCTATTCCGCCACCAAGGCCCCATACAATTGAGCAAGCATACAACCATGGCCAGCTAATCATTGTCAGATGGCCCGTTCTGGTCCCTCCGCCTAATGTCTCTGGTCCTCAGTTTGATTATCATATTGAGCATAGGCCTCAGGTCTAGAAACCAAAGCCAAGACTGCCAAGGTTTCCAGGTACTGCCACCTCTACAGGGTCCTTCAATGCAAATGGCTTCAAAAGCCACAACACCTTCTTTGACAGCGCAAAGAACCCCTACTCAAGGCCAAGAATATCATCTGATCATTTCTAGAGTCATCAGCAGCGAAGCTATTACTCCTGCGTTATGTATGATCAAGGGCGCATTTTCCCTCATATGCGCCTTGACACTGAAGCCATTGCTGGACTGCCATGCTTAGAAGAAGCACTTGACTGCTTTTGTGATGCAGGTCTCCTCAGCTTTGTGACAGAGAAAGAACATTGGAATGAGGAACTTTTGCTTCAATTCTATGCTACCCTCCACATTCGCGGCTACAACAGGGATACGAAGACATGGGTTCTCGAGTGGATGACAGGAAATGTTCATCATGAAGCCAAAGCTCTTGACATCATTGAGCTTACATGGTTATCCACTCCCGGAGAGCTGTACGAACCTGATTGTCAACTCCACCGCAATGCACTGGAGAGCATCTTCCATAAGCCAGAACCCAACATGAGCCAGATGTTGAGCATGATGAAGCCTTTGCCACATGACGCTGAATACCCAAAGGAGTTCTTTGTTGATGACCTTGAGTATCTGCCTCGCACAATATATCACATCATCAGGCGGACTCTATGGCCTATCAAAGGGCATTCATCAGCTCGAAAACTTGAAGGTGCCATGAAGACATTGGTCTTTTACATCCTCAATGGCATCAGCTTCAATGCACAAGAATTCTTCCTCCGGCAACTGGCTGCGTCTGGATCTGACCTTTTTGGCCTAAAATTCTATGCTCCATGGGTCATGCGCCTCATCAAGCTACACTCTGCTATCAACTATCAACCCTCTGCTCGCAATCATCTGATCTTTCTACCAGAGGTTGATATGTCAGTTGAAGCCATATACCCTGAGCCAGCTAAGAAGCCTCTTTGTCTTCAAAATGCTGAACACCAAAGCTTCACTCAGCCCATGGAAGGAGTCCAAGCAGTAACTCGTGTCTATCCAATGGCTGGGAACACTCGTCTGCCTCATCGTGCGCCAACTGAAGCTACTGAGAGCACAATTGCCCAAAGGCCTAAGAAGCACTCTCGCGTCCTAAATGACCGAGAACTTCTTGTGGCACTACATCAGAAATAAGACAAGCATCACTTTTGGCTCAAGCGATAGATGCAAAGCCTCTTGGTGGACGTCAATCGCATTCGAAATCTTGCCACCAAGAATGCCTTTGTCACTCACGAGACCTGTCAGCGATCATGGAAGAGTTTGACATTGCTCAGTGCTGAAGCAGATCTTCAAGATGATGGCTTCACTGAAAGATTCAAGTTTGACTCCACTCCTCCACGGAATGCTGTCCTACGTCGAACTCCATCTCTTGAAGACTCTGACTATTCTTCCTCCGCGGCAACTGTGAATGCCAAAGTGATCGATGATGAAGACGATGCTACTTCACCGCCCCCTACTTCTGCACGCATCGACACTGCACCAAGTTCGTCTGCACCACCAAACAACAACGACAACCCTGCTGCTTCACCTACTCCTCATGAGGACAAGTAGATGCTCTATGTCTTCAAACCTTTTTGGTCATTACTGACAAAAGGGGGAGAAGCATATGAGTTTGATAGTCTTCAAGTGGGTTCATATGGGCGGTTGCTTTATATTTTGCCTAGTGATTACAACTCTTGCTTTTGATACATTTCGTTCGTTGAGTTGTAACACTTAAACTCGATGGTCGTCTGCTACTTATTTGCTTTTCCGTGTGCGATGATAACTTCTGCACTTAGATCATTCTGCAGACGTCCATTTTTCATTATGCATGTCACTCTCTTAGTTACATCATTTCATGCATGATGAATTATCTTCATAAGTTGAAGAGGATCTCCACAAGTAAAACCTGCCATGTGCATTTGCATTACAAAAGCAAATTACTTATATGCACATCTTCAGGGGGAGCCTTTGCCACTTATGAAGACAATATCCTATCCTTTACAATTTCACATATTTTATCCCCGTTGAAAACTTCAACCAGTTTGTCATCAGTCACCAAAAAGGGGGAGATTGTAAGTGCATCTAGTGCCACCCCTAGTTGGTTTTGGAGTATTGACGACAAAGTTGGTTGAGGGACTAATGCGTTTGTGATAATTACAGGATAACGCAGGTAGTGTCCCTCATTGATTCGGTTTACCTACTGGAGGTGACCCCTAAAAATGTATGAAGACATTGACGACAATGGTGGTATGTGAAGATATTCATATTGAAGACTCTGACATGAGAAGACATTGAGTGAAGACTATGGAGCGCGACAATAATTGTGCGCCGTGTCTAGGTATAATACTTCCTATACAATGGGTAACGCCACCACCAAATTTCTTGGTTTGAAGTGTTGTTTCGTTGTTTCCTTTTCTTCTTTGTTGAGTCATAGGAACCACCGTACTGTTAAGTGGGGTCCAAGTGAACAAAGTCAGAATGATTGAAGTGATGCTCAACCCAAATCCTATGTCTTCGAGCGAAGACAATGAGAGCAAATCTTATCTAGAGCTGGATGAGTCGGCTTTGCTTGTAATCCAAGTAAAGTTGCCGTGTGTGTTTGAAATCTGACCGTTGGAACACGTGTTAGTTCCTTAGTGACCCAGGGTCATTTCAGACATATCAGGTCGGGTTGCCTTGTGGCTATAAATAGCCCACCCCCTACACCATAAATTGGTGGCTGCTCAGAGTTAGTTCACGGCTTTTGTCGTTTGAGAGCAACCCACCTCGAAGCCTTTGAGAGAGAGAAATCCTTGCGAGGACAAATCCCAAACACCCAGAGCCAAAGAGTGTTAGGCATCACTGAAGTCTTTCTGTCTGAGTGACCTGAAGACTTACTACACTTGAGGACTGTGTATCCTCCAGCCGGTTAGGCGTCGCGTTCTGAGCATCCAAGAGTCATTCTGGATCGCCGGTGAACGAAGTCTGTGAAGGTTTGGAAGTATACCTTGAAGACTTACCAGAGTGATTGGGCGAGGACTGTGTGTCCTTAGCTCAAGGGGAATAAGGTGAAGACGCGGTCTTCTGAGTTGAATCTCAGCCTCCCTAACCGGACGTACAGTTGTCACAGCAACTGGAACTGGTCCAACAAATCCTGTGTCTTCCACAAGTGACTGGTTCTATCCTCTAACTCCCTTTACCTTAAGTTTGTCTTCGTGAAGTCATTGCCTATTTTTCATACCTGTTTAACTTCATTGCTTGACTACTATTGTTGATTGGCTTCATACTATCTTCCATCCTGATCCTTACTACCAAGCTGCTATTAGTCTTTGTACTTTCACATTATTGCATACTTGACTATGGTTTGCTTGTTGTAGTTTATCTTCCGCTGCATATCAATTAGGTCATTTCTATTGTTTATCTTCGAAACTTCCACGTTTTGAAGACTTTGATAAAAATCGCCTATTCACCCCCCTCTAGTCGATAACTAGCACTTTCACATTGATTGTATTCCTTCTCTGTTGCCAGTAATTGTTCCCTCTTGGTAGACGTGGTTCCGACGATGAGTTCGATGACACCGATGAAGAGCTATACTATCTTCAGAAGTGCCAGGCAAGCAAAAAAACCCTTGTTCATTCTGATACAAACCCACTCTCTCGCTGTGCTCTCTTTTACTGCATTAGGACAACAACGACTCATGTGTTACTTGCTGCGGTAGTTGAACCCCTTATCCTCTGCATGACCTGTCTGTTGTGCCTACTCATTCATGCTTGTTTGTCATGCACGCTACTGCTTAGAGTTGAGTCAGGTCTGATTCATCGGGGATGAATTGGAATGGTGATGAACATGTCCTACTGTGTGTGAACTAAGTGTGTGAACACGATTTGGTAAAGGTAGCGGTGAGAGGCCATGTAGGAGTACATGGTGGGTTGTCTCATTGAAGCCGTCCTCAGGAACTGAGTTCCGTGTTTGTGATCCATGAACAGTTACTTCCACACATTGGGTTCCGGTAACTCGACCCCTCTCGACTTATTAATCAGCCTGATCTCTGTCCAGGAGTTGCAACTAGTTTCTGGTGTTTGTAGGTAGTGCTAGTAGTCTACCAAGTGGCACCCGGTACAGGTGGGCTTGGGACAGACTAGCTGCAGTGGCACGGTGTACCAAGTGGCACCCGGATGGTGGGCTTGGGAACCCTGCTCACATCATTTGGGGTCGTGAGCGACACCCCGGCCGGATCTCCTTGCGGATGGAACCCGAATAGGCGATAAACCTGGACTAGAGACTTGCGTGGTTAGTCAGGTCGTGGCCGACTCCCTCGCCAGGCTTCCGCTTGAAGGTTGCCGAGATACACGACGTGTACATGGTGGTAAGTGGCGAGAGCGTGTGTGAAGAAGTACACCCCTGCAGGGTTAACATGATCTATTCGAATAGCCATGTCCGCAGTAAAGGACTTCTGGGTTGCCTGGATAGTTCATAGATAACTTGAAGTGGATACTCTAAAATGCGCAAGATAAGCGTGAGTGCTATGGATGGCGTTCTCGTAGGTAGACCGGAGCGGATCCATAGTGGTGTATTGATTGGTGAATATGTGGACTCGTGTGCGCCACCTCAAAAGACTTACTTGCAGTTTTAGTTTAGGATAGCCACCGAGTCAAAGCTGGCTTGCTACGGTTAAACTCCACCACCCCCTTTATTGATACTGATGCATATGTAGATAATTCTGATGTAAGTCTTGCTGGGTACATTTGTACTCACGTTTGCCTATTTATCTTTCTGCAGTCTCGCTATTAGTTCCGCGTGTACTTCGACATTTAGCTTGTTACCTCAGCTACGATCTTGTGCCCCCGGTAGGATCTGGTAGATGGTCAGGCTTCTCAGCCTTTTTCATTTGTAGATGTCTGTACTCAGACATGTTAAGCTTCCGCTTGTGCTTTGACTTGTATGCTCTGAATGTTGGGTCATGAGACCCATGTTTGTAATATTTCGCTCCTCGGAGCCTATTGAATAAAATACTTGAGTTGTAGAGTCATGTTGTGATGCCATGTTGTATTTGCACATATCAAGCATATTGTGTGTATGTTATTGAATTGCTTGGTATGTGTGGGATCTGACTATCTAGTTGTTTATCCTCGGTAGCCTCTCTTACCGGGAAATGTCTCCTAGTGATTCCACTGAGCCTTGGTAGCTTGCTACTGCTCCGGAGCACTTAGGCTGGCCAGCATGTGTCCTTCTTCGTTCATGTGGCTGTCCCTTTGGGGAAATGTCATGTGGTGTCTACCGGAGTCCTGTTAGCCTGCTACAGCCCGGTTTACTGGAGTCCTGCTAGCCCAGTTGCTACAGCCCGGATTCACTCGCTGATAATCAAGACGTTCGTTGCTGGGTCACGTATGCTTGTCCTTGTAAGTTAGTGCCACTTTCGGTTCACGACTAGCCATGTCAGCCCGGTCTCCTTGCCATATGGATGTTAGCGACACTATCATATACATGTGCCAAAAGGCGCAAACGGTCCCGGGCCTGGTAAGGCGGCACCCGTGGGAATACCGTGCGTGAGGCCGCCAAGTGATATGAGGTGTTACATGCTAGATCGGTGTGGCATTGAGTCGGGGTCCTGACATAATGGGCCAAGAGGGGGAACACAACATCCAATATGGGCTGCTGCGCCCCCCCATATAGGCTGAATCTGGAGGGGGAGGAAAGAGGGGAAGAGAGAGAGAGGAAGGGGAGGAATTCGGCCTCCCCCTTCCTTCCCTCCGCCTGCGATAATTATGGTAAGGGGGACGAATAGGACTAGGGCCCCAAGTAGGATTCCTCCTACTTGGGCGCCCCCTTGGCTGCTCCCTCTCCCTCCCACCTATATATATATATATATATATGAAGGGGTCAGCACCTAGAATACACACCAACGATTGTTAGCCGTGTCCGGTGCCCACCTCCATAGTTTACGCCTCCGGTCATATTCACGTAGTGCTTAGGCGAATCCCTGCGTGGATAACTTCACCATCACTGTCACCACGCCATCGTGCTAACAAAACTCTTCTACTTCCTCGACACTCTATTGGATCAAGAGTTCGAGGGACGTCATCGAGCTGAACGTGTGCAAAACTTGGAGGTGTCGTACGTTCGGTACTTGATCGGTCGGAACGAGAAGACGTTCGACTACATCAACCGCGTTGGCAAATGCTTCTGCTTTCGGTCTACAAGGGTACATGGACACACTCTCCCCATCTCATTGCTATGCATCTCCTAGATAGATCTTGCGTGTGCGCAGGATTTTTTTTTGAAATTGCATGTTATGTTTCCCAATAGTGGCATCCGAGCCAGGTCTATGCATAGATGATATGCACGAGTAGAACACAAAGAGTTGTGGGAGGTGATCGTCATACTTCTTACCACCAATGTCTTATTTTGATTCGCCGGTATTGTTGGATGAAGCGGCCCAGACCAACCTTACATGATCACGTTCATGAGACCAGTTCTACCGACAGACATGCAACTATTTTTGCATAAAGGTAGTTGGCGGGTGTCTGTTTCTCCAACTTTAGTTGAATCGAATTTGACTGCGGGCGGTCCTTGTTGAAGGTTAAATCAGCAAACTTGATAAATCACCATTGTGGTTTTGTGCTGTAGGTAAGAACGGTTCTTGCTAGAAGCCCGTAGCAACCACGTAAATCTTTCAACAACAAAGTAGAGGACGTCTAACTTGTTTTTGCAGGGCATGTTGTGATGTGATATGGTCAAGATATGATGTGATATACATTGTTGTATGATATGATCATGTGACAGGAGCCTTATGGTTGGCACTTTATTGTATGAAATGCAAACGCCATGTAATTGCTTTACTTTATCACTAAGCGGTAGCGATAATTGTAGAAGCAATAGTTGGCAAGAAGACCACGACGCTATGCTGGAGATCAAGGTGTCGAGCTGGTGACGATGGAGATCATGATGATGCTTTGGAGATGGAGATCAAAAGCACAAGATGATGATGGCCATATCATGTCACATATTTTGATTGCATGTGATGTTTATCTTTAGGCATCTTATTTTGCTTAGTACGACAGTAGCATTACAAGGTGATCCCTTAACTAAATTTCAAGGTATAAGTGTTCTCCCTGAGTATGCACCGTTGCGACAATTCTTCATGTTGAGACACCACGTGATGATCAAGTGTGATAGGCTCTACGTTCACATACAACGGGTGCAAGACAGTTTGCACATGCGGAATACTCAGGTTAAACTTGATGAGCCTAGCATGTACAGACATGGCCTCAGAACACTGGAGACCAAATGGTCGAACGTGAATTATATAGTAGGTATGATCAACCTAGAGATGTTCACCATTGATTACTACTCCATCTCACGTGATGATCGGACATGGTTTAGTTGATTTGGATCACGTATCATTTAGATGACTTGAGGGATGTCTATCTAAGTGGGAGTTCTTAAGTAATATGATTAATTGAACTTAATTTATCATGAACTTAGTCCTGATAGTTCTTGCATATCTATTGTAGATCAATGGCCCGTGCTACTGTTCCCTTGAATTTTAATGTGTTCCTAGAGAAAGCTAAGTTGAAATATGATGGTAGCAACTACACGGACTGGGTCCGTAGCTTGAGGATTATCCTCATTGCCGCATAGAAGAATTATGTCCTTGATGCATCGCTAGGTGAAAGGCTTGCTGCAGGAGCAAATGCTCATGTTATGAACGTCTAGCAAGCTCGATCTGATGACTACTCGATAGTTCAGTGTGCCATGCTTTACGGCTTAGAATCGGGACTTCAAAGACGTTTTGAACATCATGGACCATATGAGATGTTCCAGGAATTGAAGTTAATATTTCAATCAAATGCCTGAGTTCAGAGATATGAAGTCTCCAACAAGTTCTATAGCCGCAAGATGGAGGAGACCAGTTCTGTCAGTGAACACATACTTAGAATGTCTAGATATCATAATCACTTAACTCAGCTGGGAGTTAATATTCCAGATGATTTTCTCATTGACAGTGTTCTTTAATCACTGCCACCAAGCTTCAAAGGCTTCATGATGAACTATAATATGCAAGGGATGGAAAATACTATTCCCGAGCTCTTCGCAATGCTCAAAGCTGTGGAGGTAGAAATCAATAAGGAGCATCAAGTGTTAATGGTTAACAAGACCAATAGTTTCAAGAAAAAGGGCAGGGGTAAGAAGGGGAACTTCAAGAAGAATGGCAAGCAAGTTTCCACTCTCGGGAAGAAGCCCAAAGCTGCACCCAAGCTTGAAACTGAGTGCTTCTACTGCAAAGGGACTGGTTACTTGAAGTGGAACTGCCCCAAGAATTTGGTGGACAAGAAGTATGGCAAAGTGAACAAAGGTATATTTGATATACATGTTATTGATGTGTACCTTTGTAGGACCTTCAAGTATGTCTAGAGGGGGGTGATTAGACTACTTGACCAATTAAAAACTTAACCTTTTCACAATTTTAGACTTTGGCAGATTTTAGCTATCTTTGCACAAGTCAAGCAATCTTCACACAATTCAAGCAAGCATGCAAAGAGTATATCAGCAGCGGAAATTAAAGCATGCAACTTGCAAGAATGTAAAGGGAAGGGTTTGGAGGATTCAAACACAATTGGAGACACGGATGTTTTTGTCGTGGTTCCGATAGGTGGTGCTATCGTACATCCACGTTGATGGAGACTTCAACCCACGAACGGTAATGGTTGCACGAGTCCACGAAGGGCTCCACCCACGAAGGGTCCACGAAGAAGCAACCCTGTCTATCCCACCATGGTCGTCGCCCACAAAGGACTTGCCTCACTAGCGGTAGATCTTCACGAAGTAGGCGATCTCCTTGCCCTTACAAACTCCTTGGTTCAACTCCACCATCTTGTCGGAGGCTCCCAAGTGACACCTAGCCAATCTAGGAGACACCACTCTTCAAGAAGTAACAAATGGTGCGTTGATGATGAACTCCTTGCTCTTGTGCTTCAAATGATAGTCTCCCCAACACTCAACTCTCTCTCATAGGATTTGGATCTGGTGGAAAGAAGATTTGAGTGGAAAGCAACTTGGGGAAGGCTAGAGATCAAGATTCATATGGTAGGAATGGAATATCTTGGCCTCAACACATGAGTAGGTGGTTCTCTCTCAGAACTGGTAAGTTGGAAGTGTAGGTTTGTTCTGATGGCTCTCTCCACGAATGAAGAGGAGGTGCAGGGGTATATATAGCCTCCACACAGAATCTAACTGTTACACACAATTTTCCAAACTCGGTGGGACTGAATTGGTAAACTCAGTCGGACCGATTTAGTAAATCTAGTGACCGTTAGGAGTTTCGGCGGGACCGACATGCAACTCGGTAGGACCGATATGGTTAGGGTTAGGGCATAACATAATCTCGGTGAGACCGATTACACAAACTCGGTGAGACCGATTTTGGTAATTAGCTAACCAGAGAGTTGGTCAGGTAAACTTGATGGGACCGATTCGCTCTTTTCGGTGAGACCAAAATGTTACAAAAGGGAAACAGAGAGTTTACATTGCAATCTCGGTGGGACCGATCGCCCACTTCGGTTAGACCGAAACGTTACGAAGGGAAACAGAGAGATTACAATCCCATCTCGGTGAGACCGAGATCCCTGTCGGTGAGACCAATTTGCCTAGGGTTTGTGGCAGTGGCTATGACATTTGAACTCGGTGGCGCCGGATAGAAAGAATTGGTGGGACCGATTTTGACTTTGGGTTTAGGTCATATGTGGATGTGAGAAAGTAGTTGAGGGTTTTTGGAGCATATCACTAAGCACTTGAAGCAAGAGGCTCATTAAGCAACACCTCATCCCTCCTTGATAGTATTGGCTTTTCCTGTAGACTCAATGTGATCTTGGATCACTAAAATGTAAAATGTAGAGTCTTGAGCTTTTGAGCTTGAGCCAATCCTTTGTCCTTAATATTTTGAGGGATCCACTTTCATCATCCATGCCATGCCATTCATTGAGCTTTCCTGAAATATTTGTCTTGGAATAGCATTAGCTCAATGAGCTATATGTTGTTATGAATTACCAAAACCACCTAGGGATAGTTGCACTTTCAATCTCCCCCTTTTTGGTAATTGATGACAACATATAGATCAAAGCTTCGACAAATGATAATAAGATTGAAAAACATCATCGCTTTGAGAAGTATGTGATAAGCAAGAGCTCCCCCTAAATTTGTGCATAGTTTAAGATTTGCTTTGGACTGCAAATGCACAAGGAATTAGGCTCATGGGTTACTCTTCCATGTCACATACATCTTGGTGGAGTGCTCAAAATAATAAAGATTGAATACATGCACTCATCACCAAGCAAAGTGAATGATCATATAAGGATAAGTAAGATAATGTCATCCAACAAGCATAAATGTAGCATATGATCAACCACAAGATCATCAAGTATCACACAGACATAGAGTATCTCAAACAAGCAAATAAGGTTTAACCACCAAAGCAAGAGAGAACAAAAAGCAACACTCTCTCTCGAAGCCTATGATCTATACATTTTTCTCCCCCTTTGGCAACAAGTTACCAAAAAGTTCATAGAAAATGCATAGTACTAGATCGACTCTCAGGCTTGATCTTCAGGTGGTTGTGTAGATAGAGCGCCAAGGACGAAAGCATCAGTTGATGTAGATGGAGCTGGAGGTGTGGGTGCTGAAGCTGGTTGCATTGGAGCTGTAGGAGCTGTAGCTGGTGCAGATGAAGTGGCTCTGGTGTCTATCACTGGCACTGCAGCTGATCTCTGAGCTCTAGGCACTCTGGCAAATGCATCTGTGGTTGTCTTGCCCTTCCTCTCCTCCATGTCATCCTGAAGCTGCTCAACAACAGACTGGATCTCAGTCACCTTCACATCTAAATTGTAGAACTTCTGCTCCATGATCCTCTCCAGGCTCTCCTGGTTTTGAGTCAAGGTGGCCAGCCCCTTCTCAATCCTCAGAGTGGATGAAATCAAGTAGCCTAGTTGATCTTGTTTGCTTTTCAGAAAGTACTGAGATGCCTCTTCCATTGTTGGCATCTTGGTAACCTTCTCTGTCCTTGCCTTCTCCTTCTTGGCTTGAGCATGCACAGAAGATGGTTCATCTTCATCCATAACCACTTGGTTGTCCTCAAATTCTGGATAGATAGCAAAATGTTCCTTGTCCAGCAAGTATCTGCCTGTGCCCATCTTGGAGTTAATCAGCTCCTGAATCTGTGGGGGCATACCCACAACTTCTCTTCTGGTCTACTGCTGTCCTCTTGATAGTCTCAACAATGAGGCTCATGACCTTGAATTTCTGTGGCACATCAAACAAGTGTAGCAAGTTTATAGCATGGCCTCTTATCATGTTGTGGTCACCTGACTTGGGCAATAGAGTATGCCTGAGGATCCAGTTGATCGTTGGGAGTCCTGACAGAAGATAATGTATAGATCCAAATTTATGTGTTTCAACTGCAGCATCTGGGATCTCCTTGTACATATGAGCCATGGAATTGTGATCCATCTTCTTCTTGGCATAGACATCCAAGTCATCTTCCTGCTCCTTGGGTGCATTGATCAGATTTGCCCATTCCTCAATAGTTGATTGGTACCTTGTACCTTCAGACATCCACACTATCCTGCCGTCTGGGTAGAAATGTGCTGTGGAGTAGAATTGCATAATGAGCTCATCATTCCACTTTGTGAGCTTCTGCCCAACAAAGTCTACAACTCCACAAGCAATGAAACTATATTGCACTCCAGGATAGTGTTCCTCATTCTCCTTCATGTAGGTCCAGTCGACCCACCTCATGTCACAAACTATAGGCTTCTTGTCCAACAACACTGTCTCATAGAAATCCTGCTGTTCCTTAGTGTGGAACCTGTAGTCAACAACAGTCTTTCTCCTGATAGCATAGGGATCAGACAACCTCCACTATCTGAGTCCTGCATCCTTTCTCAGCTTCATGTTCTCAGCCACAGGATGAGCATCATTGTGGTCTGGAATCTTTGGCTTCAGCTTTCTCAACACATGCTCTTCATCTTCTTCTTCCTCAGCAACAGTTTCAGGCACTGGGGCCTTGTTCATCTCAGCAGCTGGTATACTCCTAGTGTTCCTCTTTGGTGCATTCTTGGGCTTGGAGGCAGCTTTGGGTGCTTCTTTGGGCTTTGATGTTGCAGCCCCTGACTTTATAGCATCACCCATCAGCTTTTGTGCCTTGGGTGCTGGTGCAGCAACCTCTTCTTACTCTGCTTCAGAGTCTCTCCTCATAGAGGGATTGCCAAGAACTCTGGCAGTGGTAGTTCTGACTCTCTTCTTCTTCTTGTCTTGACCTGCAGCCTCATCTTCTGGCTCAATAGTAAACTTCATGGTTTCTCCAGTGGCAACCTTCCTGGGTTTGGAAGTGGGAATCCTTCTTGCAGGTGCCTTCTTCTGCACTACTAGCTTAGTGGCTACAGCTGAACCATATTCTTTCTTGACCACCTTCTTCTTAGAAGTGGCCTCATCCTCTACTGCCACATAATCCTCATCCTTAGAGTCTGAGGTTCTTTTCTTCCTTGTCCTGGTGCCAGCTTTGGGAAAATTGCTGGGAGTACTTCTGCTGCCATCATCTGAAGTGCTAGAGGGACTAGTGCCCTCACTCATGTGAATCTGCTCTTCTGACTTGTTCTGACTATCACTTTGGTCTGACATGCTGCAAACACTGACTGTTGACCCTGTGAATAGTTATAGATGAGATAGAGTGGATGAGAATCATAAAATGCAGAGATTTTTGCAAAAGAATGATTCAAAAACTTAGTTTTAGTTTTCCACAGAAAGCATTTCGGATCAACCGATTTTCAAACTTGGTGATACCGAAGCAGTTTTGGAACCTAAACTAGTGATCTCGGTCAGAACGAGTCACAGTTCGGTGGCACCAAGACTGCTAGGGTTTCACAAAGTTCTAAAATCGATCACACCGATTAGCAATTCTCGGTCAGACCGAGAGTTACTAGTGCAATGGCGTTAGCCGAATCGGTGGGACCGAGTTTTTCAACTCGGTCGGCGGAAACCTAACCCTAAATTTTCAAATCGGATCTATTCTAAGGATTGTTTTGACTGGAGAGAGGTATTTCAATCGTGGCAAGAATCATAATGAACACAATGTGCTGAGAATCAGACGAGGATATCACTGTGATCGAGTTCATACCCTAGTTTGGCGATGAACTCGCTACGGCGGCAACGGCGGAGATGAAATCCGTTGACAGCGGCGGAGACCAGTGACAGGAGGCGGCTGGCGACGAAGTCAACGATCTGGAGACCTAGAAGGCATAGCGAGCTATGCGCGGGCGAAGAGGTTTGGAGAAAGCTTTCCAAAATTTTGCACGTGTGAATATATAGCCCGACACTGTCGGTGTGACCGAGTGGAACGACTCGGTGGCACCGAGATGCATAACTGTTGACAGTTATAGCAACTCGGTGTGGCCGAAAAGTTCAAATCGGTTGCACCAAGATTGAAGACCTAGATCGACTTAGTGATCTCGGTATGACCAAAATGGAAGAATTGGTCAGACCGAAAAGCACAAAGAAGTTTTGGAAGTTTAAGTCTATGACGAATCAGGGACTCCGAGTGCTCCTCACACAAAGTGGTTCGAATCTGACTTGATCAAATTTTGTGATGTAGCATGAATAGAGTTTGAGATGAGAAAAGCATAGATAGCTAGAGAAGGTTCTTAGGCATTCTTGTCCATCCACTTGGCCAAAGGAAGAAGAAACTAATCAATCAAAACAACAAGTGGATGTCATCGAATGAGTAAAATATGCAACCAACATGCTCACACAATAAAATGGCAAATGAAATATGTGGCAAAGCATGCACAACCAATTATAGCATCTATCAAACAATTGGCGATGACTAGGTCATCTATATATGAGTATATTGACTTAGGAGTCAAATGTGAACATTTGATCATAGGTCATACTCATCGTTTAAGCTCAAGTGGGGTTACCACTTTTACATAATGCATTCATGTGTTCACATCATTAGAGTTGCTTTGACTCATTCTTAGAGTTAAGCTCCCCCTAGATGTGAGACCCCCCCTTAGAGGGATGAACTAACCTTGGGTTTTGTCGATTATGACTTCATGTAGGTGTTGAAGATGTGGATGCTCAACGTTGATGTAGATCATTTGGAGCAATCCTTTGGAGTGAGTTGCACTTTCAATACCTACATGGTTTAGTCCCACAAGGAACAAACAAGAATATCCATAGACATAGAGTGATGCACAAGATGATGTCCATGAAAACATTAGGTTACCTTGTCCCTTGCCTTACCAACATGAGGGTTTGTGACTCCTTGAACTACTGCAAGATATGGAAGTTGATTGCACTTGTCCTTGCCATAATGATATGAGTGAAGAATGTTGGCGGAGTCACCCTCAAGAACTCTCTAGTTCTTCTTCTTCGGGATCCACGTCATCTTGATGGGAATCCTTGGAGTTGTAGTTGTACTTGATGAAGTAGAACTTGACGTAGTCTTGGGAACCCACTTGACCAAGGCTTTAGGTGCTTCTTCAAATGCATCAATCCTCTTTTGAAGCTTGTCCTTGCCTTTGTTCTTGTGGTCTTGTGGTGGAAGATCATCTTGTGCTTGTGTTCCCTTGAAGGAAGTAGGATCATACTTCTCTTGTTGAGGAACAAACTTCGTCTTGGGGTATTGATCTTCTTCCCACTCAACTCCATTGGCATTGAACTTTCGTTCAAAACCAACACCTTGATTCTTCCGGTGCCTTCCTTGCTTGCGTACAATTTCCTCGAATTGCTTACTTCCGGCAAGGCTCTTGTATACACCTTTCTCTATAATTCCCTTCAATAAGCTATTTTCTTGCTCAAGTGTAACTTGGCCAAGAGAATCATTAGTGGAATCAAGAGAACTACTAGAAGCAACAATATTGGATTTGGCATTATTATTGTTACTACTTGAGGAAGAATCTTTCTTGTTCTTGTTACTAGACTTGACTTGAGGCATGTAAGTAGATAAGAGTAAACGCTTGGCAATGTAAGAAGAACTTTTCTTACGGAGATCGTCATTGATTGCCTTTAAGAACTCATGCTCTTTGAGGGAGTTCCAGACTAGGGGGTGTCCGGATAGCCGAACTATCATGATCGGCCGGACTCCAAGACTATGAAGATACAAGATTGAAGACTTTGTCCCGTGTCCGGATGGGACATTCCTTGGCGTGGAAGGCAAGCTTGGCGATACGGATATGTAGATCTCCTACCATTGTAACCGACTCTGTGTAACCCTAGCCCTCTCCGGTGTCTATATAAACCGGATGGCTTTAGTCCATAGGACGAACAACAATCATACCATAGGCTAGCTTCTAGGGTTTAGCCTCCTTGATCTCGTGGTAGATCTACTCTTGTAATACACATCATCAATATTAATCAAGAAGGACGTAGGGTTTTACCTCCATCAAGAGGGCCCGAACCTGGGTAAAACATCGTGTCCCTTGTCTCCTATTACCATCCGCCTAGACGCACAGTTCGGGACCCCCTACCCGAGATCGGCCGGTTTTGACACCGACATTGGTGCTTTCATTGAGAGTTCCTCTGTGTCGTCACCGATAGGCTCAATGGCTTCTTCGATCATCATCAACGACGCAGTCCAGGGTGAGACCTTTCTCCCCGGACAGATCTTCGTATTCGGCGGCTTTGCACTACGGGCCAATTCGCTTGGCCGTCTGGAGCAGATCGAAAGCTACGCCCCTGGCCGTCAGGTCAGATTTGGAAGTTTGAACTTCACGGGTGACATCTGCGGGGACTTGATCCTCGATGGATTCGAGCCACAGCCGAGCGTGCCGCATTGTCACGGCGAGCATGATTTAGCTCTGCAGCCGGACTGTACCCTGGGGGCCGCACTCGAACCCGCTCCGATCTTCAATTCGGAGCCGGCTGCGCAGATTGAGGACGGATGGCTAGACACCGCCTTGGGGGCTGCAACCTCTACGATGATAGAGCCAAACACTGACTTCGTCCCTCATAAAGCTCGTGACTCCGAGGTGCCGGACTCCTCGCCGGACTCCGAACCTCCCGCGCCCCCTCCGATCGAATCTGATTGGGCGCCGATCATGAAGTTCACCGCAGCGGACATCTTTCAACGCTCACCTTTCGGCGACATCTTGAGTTCGCTAAAGTATCTCTCGTTATCAGGAGAGCCCTGGCCGGACTGCGGCCAGGACAGTTGGGATGTGGACGACGAAGAAATTCAAAGCCCACCCACCACCCAATTAGTAGCCACTGTCGACGATCTAACCGACATGCTAAACTATGACTCCGAAGACATCGACGGTATGGACGACGATGCCGGAGACGACCAAGAACCAGCGCCTACCGGGCACGGGAAAGCCACCCCGACTCACGACGTATACATGGTGGATACACCAAAAGGAAGCGATAACGAGGAAAAACGAGACGTGGCGAAGGACAACTCCCCCAACAAACAACCAAAACGGTGACGCAAGTGCCGCCCGAAGACTAGCCTCGATAAAAACGGCACCTATACGAACCCGGCCCTAGAGCAGGGCGAAGCAGTGGACGACGCACATGTCACCAAGCAGCCAGCCAGACATGAACTGGACAAGCAACCCATCCCCGGCGAAGACGATCTCACACCACCAGAGCATACGAATCTTCATAAAAGGCTTGTCGCCACTGCAAGAAGTTTGAAGAAGCAAAAGTGGAAGCTCAAAACAGCGGAGGACACACTCAGAATGAGATGGAGCAAAGTACTCAACAGCGCAGATAAACATGGCGCTAGTCACCAGACAAAGAGCTACCCGAAGCGCAAGTTGTTGCCCGAATTTGACGAGGAGGCCTTAGAGCCCCCGCAGACAAAAAAGAAAGAAGCCGCCTGGCCTGATAGACGACCGGATGACAGGCCAAGAGCAACAAGGGGCGCCGCACACAAGCCGGCACACGATCAGCATAAAAATCCTCGGAAAAAGGACGACCCAGTCAGATCTATTCATGGGCCAAAAAAGAAGACTCCAGGAAGCAACATAACCTGCCGAGCATTTGAAGACAACGGCACACCCAAATACAGGGGCACCGCACACCCACTATGTTTCACCGACGAGGTACTGGATCATGGATTTGCAGCGGGATTCAAACCCGTAAACATAGAGGCATATGACGGAACAACAGACCCCGGAGTCTAGATTGAGGATTACATCCTACACATACATATGGCCAGAGGAGACGATCTCCATGCCATAAAATAAATACCCCTCAAGCTCAAAGGGCCAGCTCGGCATTGGCTTAAAAGCCTCCCAGAAAATACCATTGTAAGTTGGGAAGAGCTTGAGGATGCGTTTCGAGCAAATTTTCAGGGGACCTATGTCCGCCCTCCGGATGCAGACGATTTAAGTCACATAACTCAACAGCCCGGAGAGTCAGCACGCAAATTCTGGAACAGGTTCCTCACTAAAAAGAACCAAATAGTCGACTGTCCAGACGCTGAAGCCTTAGCAGCCTTTAAACACAACGTCCGAGACGAATGGCTTGCCAGACACCTCGGCCAAGAAAAACCAAGAACAATGGCCGCACTAACAAGCCTCATGACCCGCTTTTGCGTGGGGGAAGACAGCTGGCTGGCTAGATGCAGCACCAGCGACCCGGGTACATCCGAAGTCAGGGATGGAAATGGGAAATCACGACGTAGAAAAGATCAGTGTGAATAAGGAAAATGGGCCAAATAGTACGGCGGTCAACACCGGATTCAAAAGCTCTCGGCCGAACAACAAAACACTGCCCCTCAAGGACAATAGTGATGAGCTATCCAACCTAAACAAGATTCTAGATAGACTATGCCAAATACATGGTACCTCCGGGAAGCCTGCAAACCATACCCACAGAGATTGTTGGGTCTTCAAACAGTCCGGCCGACTTAACGCCGAACACAAGGGGCTCGACACACCAAGCGAAAGTGACGAAACCCAAAAGCAGCACTCCAGAAAACAGAAGACTTTCCCACTAGAAGTCAAAACAGTGAACTCACTTCATGTGATAACACGAAAAGACAGCGCGGCACCTGCAATACCAGGACACTGCCAGCAGAATGGGGATAGACCCTACCAAAATTCGCCATAGCAGCACTTCCTTCAAAGGAGTGATGCCAGGCCTTTAAGCCAATTATACAGGCTCTGTACCACTAGAGGTTGTGTTCGGTTCATCCAACAACCTCCGTCGCGAAAAGCTCACTCTCCATCACCCCATTCAACAGTAGCCCTTAAGCACTACTAGGGCGCGCAGCTTTCGCCAGCCCTAAGGCAATACCACATTACGCATTTCTTACGCTTAAAAATGCCCGGTCAACGTGGCATAATCTCATTAAAAAGTAACTCTGAGTGTTCCTCGACCACGGAGAACGTGAGACTGCCTCGACAGCCACACACTAATCAGACCTTGCAGGTCAAAGCCCTTAAAAATAGGTCATTCAGACCTCGGACATGGTTAAGCGAGTCCGGTGTAACTAAACAAGGGGCTTCCCAGCCGCATATCCCCTTTATAAGGGGCCGCGTATCTAAATGATGAGAGCCAATAAAGCTCAACTTTCTTCATTCTATTCTATTTTAATACAACTTCTGCACGATATTTCTTGGAAACTAAGTCCTTCTCTTTTACAGATGAAGCACATGCTACACCCGTCCAGGATACAACACAACGGAGACACAGGCGCAGACGTGCAGCAGGGACCCGTTGCAAGGATTCTTTTCAGATTAAGACCCTGCGTAAACCTTTCTTAATGTCTCTTGTTGATACACATCCCCCGGTTTCCCACCATAGCCGAGGAGGAGGCTAGCGTTTTGGCATCGGCCGCGTCAGAAGTTCCCGCCTGTACCTGGACACTAGGGGCTTCGGGCATTGTTCTGCCCGGTATCATAAAGACCGAACACCTCAGGGAGTGTTCGGCGTCTCGAGTTAGGCCTTATATGCATCAGCTCTGAATCATGTCTTTGGTCAAATGTTGGGTTTGCCCGGCTCCTGTGTTTTGCTGCCTTACGTTCCGTATCATCGGCTAATGCGGCACCAGGAGAACTACTGCGATTGTGCCCCGGTTCGGCCGGGCGAGCACCTCAGTAGAGAAAGCCGAAAACTGACTGTCATGATATAGCAGAGACTGGTCAACCACTCGATCGACCATTGGAATGTTTAGAATTCCTCTGATTTGATGAAGAACCGCTTCCTGGTCAGGCACATACGCGCCCCGAGTTCGGGGAAGAGCGGTGCCACCAGGGGCTATATAGTAGCCCCACATTCGAGCTCCTATGGTTAAGTGAAAGTGATAAAGCATTATAGTCCGGTTGCCTAGTTTGCTATGCTATCACCTACTTAAAAGGACCAAGACATTGGATTAAGTGTGAAAAAGTGCTTTTCTTTTTGCAAACACCCCCGCACCATGTGCCTGGGGGCTGAAGCCAAAGACTGCCATCTTTCAGATTATACATACATATACGGCCGCACATGAGATAGTTCAATACTTGAACATACAAGTATAAAAAGCTATTGCATTATAAACATGATCTCAGAAATCATACATGTCATTCAAACATAACATCTTTCGAGCACTGCGACTCTATTAAACGAGCACCCTGCAGGACTTCCTCAAAATAGTGCTCGGTGGGGAATCGGCTTTTGTCCGAACCCCGAGATGCAACAGCAGTGGCATCCATCTCCGCCCAGTATGTCTTACCATGGGCGAGAGCCATCCGTGCACCTTCTATGCATGCCGACCGCTTCATCGCCCCAATACGCGGCACGCCCCAAGGAATTGCTGCAACAAGCCAAAATAACTCTTCGGCTTGGGCCTTTTCGGCCACAGATGAGCGACCACATCCGTCATGGCAAGTCCGGACAATCTATTCGGCTCAGCCCACTCAACCAGCCGATCACTCAACGGAAGTGGACGCTCCGGACTATGGAATTGAGATCAGAAAAGCTCCTCCATTTCGTGATCCTTCTGGCTTCGAAAGTGCACGACTGCGTCCGCCGCACTCGTCGCCAAGTCCAGATAAGGATCCTCCGCACCATACAATCGGCCCAGCTGAGCATACTTCGGATCCGTGAACTTCCTACGCAGCATAAAGGGCTTTCCAGCCACAATGTCTCCGACCTGACGCAGTTCCTCCTTCATAGCCCGCATCGCACTACGGGCATCCTTGGCTTCGGCGTCGGCCTTCTTCAGGTCCTCTTTCTCCACTCGGCGTTCTCTTTCAAGAACCTCCTGGCGGTCGGTAGCAACTTTTAATTTCACGGCCATTCCAGCCATCTCCTCCCTGCTTCGGCAGTGAGCAGCCTTCTCGGCTTCTAGCTCTTCCGCTGCCTTCGAGGCGGCCGCCTCGCTTTTTCTGGCTTGCTCCTTGGCCCGAGCAAGTTCTGCTCGAAGGCCTTCCACAGTAGCAGCACTATCTGCATCAAGCATACAAATTGTAAGGAATGGGCGTCAGCTCCTTACTAGGCGACCGCAGAGCAACCACATACCTTCTGACTCATCAAGTCGTTTATTGACCAGCAAGATGTCCGCATCCACAACGTCGAGTTGCCTCTTCAGCTCGGCAAATCCATCAGTTCGGCTGGCCACCGAACGTTCCGCCACCTGCATAGGAAAGGCGACAATCTATAACTGAGATTATGATCCTCGGCACGCTGCCATTTTCGACAGCATACCAAGTCTCAGGGGCTACTATCTATACAAGGCGCACTTCATGTGCAAAAACTGTCAAAAGGTATGTCATTTTTTGCGTACCTCAAATCCCGTCAGCAAACTTCCGACGGCCTCACACAACCCACTTTCGGCGGACGAGATCCTCTCAATCACCATACTCATTAATGTGCGGCGATCTTCTGAGATGGACACCCTCTTAAGCAAATCCTGCAGCTCCACCGGCCGTACTCCAATGGGTGCCGAACTCTCTGGCCCCGCCGGACTCGGGGAGACCCTCCGCGACGACACCTCAGGGTCGTCCGCCCTGCACGATGGGGCGGCAGATGGAGGCGTTTCGCTCTCCATCATCTCGGGACGAAGGTCTCCCAAAGATGAGTTGTGCTGAGACGGGCTGAGATCCGAACTACAAGATGAAAACTTTGGTTACCTTTAGAGATTAAGCAGGGGTGTCCACTATTACAAAATTCCCCCTTCTTTACTTATGGCTCGCTGGAGGGCTGATTCCTCCGAGGAGACAGTACGGCCGGGGCTCTTCCTGGCACAGGACCTTCCGGTATAGATTTCTTTCCCCGCTTTGAGGCCTTGGCCTCCGGGTCTTCGGAAGCGGTCCTCTTCTCCCCCTGGAAGGAGGGACTCTCGATTCCTCCCTTACTGAAAGCCTCCGTGGCTGAGGCGGTAGTTCCGCTGTGCCCTTCTTCGCCCTCCTCCGAAGGTGCAACCTCTAACATTTTGATTAACACGGGATCCTGCATGGTCTCAGGGAGGGGGGCCGGACACCATATCACTTTTGCTTGCGCTATCCACTCCTGTCCAAGGGATAGCTGGTTAAAAGGCAAACCCACAGTAAATGAATGGACGATGTGTCCGGACACAGGGCTACTTATTTGAGTATCCGGGCGATTGCAGCTTAGGCCAGCATCCTCGGTCAATTCCGGACGCATCTCTTGCGATCCGAAGAACAGTTTGTACATCTCCGCGGGTGTCAAACCCATGAAGTGTTGAAGAGCTCGTGGCCCCTCCGGATTAAATTCCCACAGGCGGAGGGGGCGACGTTTGCAGGGCAGTAGGCGCCGGATCAACATAACCTGTACCACTACGGCCAGATTGATCTCCCTTTCTTGGAGGCCTCGAATCCGGTCCTGCAATAGGGGAACGTCCTTGGACAGCCCCCAGTCACGCCCCTTGTTGACCCATGACGTCAGCCGCTGTGGAGGGCCCGAGCGGAAGACGGGCGGTAGCCTCTGCCTGCTGCCCCTGGGAGCAGTGATATAGAACCACTCCTGTTGCCACAAGCTGGGCTCCTCCTGAAAAGAGCCCTCGGGCCATGGAGCATCGGCCCTCTTACTTATAACCGCCCCGCCGCACTCTGCCTGACGCCCCTCAATCATCTTCGGCTCCACGTTGAAGGTTTTGAGCCACAAGCCGAAGTGAGGGGTAGTGCAGAGCAAGGCTTCGCAGACGACAATGAATGATGAGATGTGGAGGATGGACTCCGGAGCCAAGTCATGGAATTCCAGCCCATAGTAAAACATGAGCCCCCTCACGAAGGGATCCGTCGGGAAGCCTAAACCCCGACGGAGGTGAGACACGAACACGACGCTCTCGCCAAGCTCGAGAGCAGGAATAACTTGCCCTCGGGCAGGCAGCCTATGCGAAATCTCGTAGGTTAAGTACCTGATGTCTCTTAGCTTTAGCACGTCCTCTTCCGTGACGGAGAAGGGCATCCACCGGCCTCGTAGGTCGGGGCCGGACATTGTCGAAGATTGAAGGTACCCGAATATGTAGCCCTGGGTGTTGGAACTCGGGGAGAGGGGCGGATTCGATAGAGGATTGAAGGAAAAGAACGGGCCTTGGTCTCATTATAAAGAGGAAGAATACCAAGAGCCATCCCCGTGACCGTTTGGAACCCGCCTTCGATGGAGGGGGTGTGGCAATGGACGCGGTTGGGTTACCCACGCCCGTATTCATGGGAATCCCGGAATAAGGGGAACATGATCTCTGCTTCGACAAGACGTGCCAAGGAAACCGCCTCGCTAAACGCGGTGAGGTGATACAATAAAAACAATTTGAGTAAAGGCTTGGTAATGGTGTGACGTCACGCCAAAAAATACGTCAGCAGATTGAACTTGTGTAATATTATTCTCTCTACGGTGATACGTGGAATTTATTTTTGCAGAGCCGGACACTATCCTGGTGTTCACAATCTTCTATAAATTATTCGGAGGAAGAACCTGCCTTGCAATGTCGAAGACAACATGCGCGCCAGACTCGTCATCATTGAAGCCTGGTTCAGGGGCTACTGAGGGAGTTCCGGACTAGGGGGTGTCCGGATAGCCGAACTATCATGATCGGCCGGACTCCAAGACTATGAAGATACAAGATTGAAGACTTCGTCCCGTGTCCGGATGGGACTTCCCTTGGCGTGGAAGGCAAGCTTGGCGATATGGATATGTAGATCTCCTACCATTGTAACTGACTCTGTGTAACCCTAGCCCTCTCCAGTGTCTATATAAACCGGATGGCTTTAGTCCATAGGACGAACAACAACCATACCATAGGCTAGCTTCTAGGGTTTAGCCTCCTTGATCTCGTGGTAGATCTACTCTTGTAATACACATCATCAATATTAATCAAGCAGGACATAGGGTTTTACCTCCATCAAGAGGGCCCGAACCTGGGTAAAACATCGTGTCCCTTGTCTCCTGTTACCATCCACCTAGACGCACAGTTCGGGACCCCCTACCCGAGATCCGCCGGTTTTGACACCGACACTCTTGCTCAAGATTGAGCTTTTCAAAGTGTAACTTCTCATGAGCCCTTATCGATGATCTTCGAAGATAGTTTCATGAGCTAACTTAAGAGTGTTTATTTCTTTAGTTAGAAGCTCAATCTTCTCCTTATCATTGTCATTCGTTTTATCTTGATTAGCATGATTAATTGACGTTTCATCATAGTATTCATTACTAGAGTTGTCAATAAGTAAATCATCATCACCTAACAAGTCATCTTCATCACTATTAAAATCAACATACTCGGGGTGTGTTACCTTAGGACCTTTGGCCATGAAGCATCTTCCAATTCCTTCATTTGGTGAATCAAATATGTCGTAGGAGTTGGTTGCCACAAGTGCTAGACCGGCAACACCTTCATCTTGAGTATATTCGGAGTCGGAGTGATAGCTTCTCTCGGAGTGATTGTCGGAGTCGGAGCTGGATACCCATTCACCAACATGAGCTTGATGTCTTCGTTTTGTGTAGCTCTTTGATGACTTGTCCTTCCTTTTCGAATCCTTGCTTCTCTGTGAGGGTCTTCGTTCATAACAATCATCTCTACTCCTTCTCTCTCTTTGTGGTGATTCTTCTCTTCTACTTCTTCTTTTTGGAGAATCTTCTCTTCTTTTGTAGGGTCTGGGTCTCCCACAATTGTAGAAATTGCGCTCTCGACTCGAAGATCTTTTGTCATTGTAGGACCTTGACTTAGAGCTTCTTTCTTTGCTTCTACTCTTGTAGAATTTGTTGAAGTTCTTCACCATTAAGCTCAATTCTTCATTGAAGGTTTGTTTCTCACTTGATGATGTGGGGGCTTCACATGAGGTTTTGTAAGCACCACTTGACTTGTTGTGAAGTTCCTCCTTATTCTTGAGTGACATCTCATGAGCAACAATTCTTCCAATGACTTTCGTTGTCTTGAGATCTTTGTAGTTTGGCATCATTTGGATCAATGTGCATACGGTATCATATTTTCCATCCAATGCTCTTAGGATCTTCTTGATGATGAATTTGTCAGTCATCTCTTGACTTCCTAAGCCGGCAATCTCATTTGTGATAAGAGCAAGCCTAGAGTACATTTCAGCGACACCTTCACCATCCTTCATTTTGAACTTGTCAAGTTGACTTTGGAGCACATCCAACTTGGATTCCTTGACGGAGTCGGTACCTTCATGCATATCAATCAAAGTATCCCAAATTTCCTTTGCATTCTCAAGACGGCTGATTTTGTTGAATTCTTCGGGGCACAAGCCATTGAAGAGGATATCACAAGCTTGAGCGTTGTATTGCAGCATCTTCAATTCATCCGCACTAGTTCACGGCTCGGCTCTCTCCCATCAAAGAATTCACCTTGCAAGCCAGTACACACAATAGCCCAAACAGTGGGGTTATGTACAAGAATATGCATTTTCATCTTATGCTTCCAACTAGCAAAATTAGTGCCATCAAAGTAAGTCCCTCGCTAGAGGCCATACTCTCCTAGGTTGTGAAACCAAGGCTCTGACCACCAAAATCTATGGAAATCAAAGCAAATGGAGAGCAAATCTCTGATACCACTTGTAGGACCTTGAAGTACGTCTAGAGGGGGGTTGATTAGACTACTTGACCAATTAAAAACTTAACCTTTTCCCAATTTTAGACTTTGGCAGATTTTAGCTATCTTTGCACAAGTCAAGCAATCTTCACACAATTCAAGCAAGCATGCAAACAATATATGAGCAGCGGAAATTAAAGCATGCAACTTGCAAGAATGTAAAGGGAAGGGTTTGGAGGATTCAAATGCAATTGGAGACACATATGTTTTTGTCGTGGTTCCGATAGGTGGTGCTATCGTACATCCACGTTGATGGAGACTTCAACCCACAAAGGGTAACGGTTGCGCAAGTCCACGGAGGGCTCCACCCATGAAGGGTCCACGAAGAAGCAACCTTGTCTATCCCACCATGGCCGCCGCCCACGAAGGACTTGCCTCACTAGCGGTAGATCTTCATGAAGTAGGCGATCTCCTTGCCCTTACAAACTCCTTGGTTCAACTCCACAATCTTGTCGGAGGCTCCCAAGTGACACCTAGCCAATCTAAGAGACACCACTCTCCAAGAAGTAACAAATGGTGCGTTGATGATGAACTCCTTGCTTTTGTGCTTCAAATGATAGTCTCCCCAACACTCAACTCTCTCTCATAGGATTTGGATCTGGTGGAAAGAAGATTTGAGCGGAAAGCAACTTGGGGAAGGCTAGAGATCAAGATTCATATGGTAGGAATGGAATATCTTGGCCTCAACACATGAGTAGGTGGTTCTCTCTCAGAAGTGGTAAGTTGGAAGTGTAGGTTTGTTCTGATGGCTCTCTCCACGAATGAAGAGGAGGTGGAGGGGTATATATAGCCTCCACATAAAATCTAACCGTTACACACAATTTTCCAAACTCGGTGGGACCGAATTGGTAAACTCGGTCGGACCGATTTACTAAATCTAGTGACTGTTAGGATTTTCGATGGGACCGACATGCAACTCGGTAGGACCGATATGGTTAGGGTTAGGGCATAACATAATCTCGGTGAGACCGATTACACAAACTCGGTGAGACCGATTTTGGTAATTAGCTAACCAGAGAGTTGGTCAGGTAAACTCGGTGGGACCGATTCGCTCTTTTCGGTGAGACCGAAATGTTACGAAAGGGAAACAGAGAGTTTACATTGCAATCTCGGTGGGACCGATCGCTCACTTCAGTTAGACCGAAATGTTACGAAGGGAAACAGAGAGATTACAATCCCATCTCGGTGAGACTGAGATCCCTGTCGGTGAGACCAATTTGCCTAGGGTTTGTGGCAGTGGCTATGACATTTGAACTCGGTGGCGCCGAATAGAAAGAATCGGTGGGACCAATTTTGACTTTGGATTTAGGTCATATGTGGATGTGAGAAAGTAGTTAAGGGTTTTTGGAGCATATCACTAAGCACTTGAAGCAAGAGGCTCATTAAGCAACACCTCATCCCTCCTTGATAGTATTGGCTATTCCTATAGACTCAATGTGATCTTGGATCACTAAAATGTAAAATGTAGAGTCTTGAGCTTTTGAGCTTGAGCCAATCCTTTGTCCTTAATATTTTGAGGGATCCACTTTCATCATCCATGCCATGCCATTCATTGAGCTTTCCTGAAATATTTGTCTTGGAATAGCATTAGCTCAATGAGCTATATGTTGTTATGAATTACCAAAACCACCTAGGGATAGTTGCACTTTCAACCTTACTAATTCTAGTAGTAGTGCCTGGGTATTTGATACCGGTTCAGTTGCTCATATTTGTAACTCGAAATAGGGACTACGGATTAAATGAAGATTGGCCAAGGACAAGGTGATGATGCACGTAGGGAATGGTTCCAAGGTCGATGTGATCACCGTCGGCACGCTACCTCTACATCTACCTTCGGGATTAGATTTAGACCTGAATAATTGTTATTTGGTGCCAGCATTGAGCATGAATATTATATTTGTATCTTGTTTAGTGCGAGACTGTTATTCATTTAAATCAGAGAATAATGGCTGTTCTATTTATATGAGTAATATCTTGTATGGTCATGCACTCTTGAAGAGTGGTCTATTTCTTTTGAATCTCGATTGTGGTGATACAAATATTCATAATATTGATGCCAAAATATGCAAAGTTGATAATGATAGTGCAACATATTTGTGGCACTGCCATTTAGGTCATGTTGGTGTAAAGCGCATGAAGAAATTGCATGCAGATGGTCTTTTGGAATCACTTGATTATGAATCATTTGATACTTGCGAACCATGCCTCATGGGCAAGATGACCAAAACTCCGTTCTCCGGAACAATGGAGCAAGCCAATGACTTATTGGAAATAATACATACGGATGTATGTGGTCCGATGAGTGTTGAGGCTCGCGGCGGGTATTGTTATTTTCTGAACTTCACAGATGATTTGAGCAGATATGGGTATATCTACTTAATGAAGCACAAGTCTGAAACATTTGAAAACTTCAGAGAATTTCAGAATGCAGTGGAGAATCATTGTAACAAGAAAATAAAGTTTCTTCGATCTGATCACGGAGGTGAATATTGGAGTTACGAGTTTGGCCTTCATTTAAAATAATGTGGAATAGTTTGACAACTCACGCCACCTGGAACACCACAGCATAATGGTGTGTCCTAACGTCGTAACCGTACTCTATTTGATATGGTGCGATCTATGATGCCTGTTACCGATTTACCACTATTGTTTTGGGGATATGCATTAGAGACATCTGCATTCACGTTAAACAGGGCATCGTCAAAATCCGTTGAGACGATACCGTATGAACTTTGGTTTGGCAATAAACCTAAGCTGTCATTTCTTAAAGTTTCGTGATGCGATGCTTATGTCAAAAGGCTTCAGCCTAATAAGCTCGAACCCAAATCGGAGAAGTGCGTCTTCAGAGGATACCCTAAGGAAACAATTGGGTATACCTTCTACCACAGATCTGAAGGCAAAGATCTTTGTTGCCAAGAATGGAACCTTTCTAGAGGAGTTCCTCTGGAAAGAAGTGAGGGGGAGGAAAGTAGAACTTGATGAGGTAATTGTACCTTCTCTCAATTAGGAAAGTATCTCATCCGAGAAATTCGTTCCCATGAGGCCTACACCAACTAGAGAGGAAGTTAATGATAATGATCATGAAACTTAAGATCAAGTTACTACAGAACCTCGTAGGTCAAATAGAGCACGATCCGCACCAGAGTGGTACGGCAATCCTGTTTTGGAAGTCTACTTGACCATGGCGAACCTGCGAACTATGAAGAAGCTATGATGACCCAAATTCTGATAAATGGCTTGAGGCCATGAAATCAGAGATAGGATCCATGTATGAGAACCAAGTGTGGACTTTGGTGGATTTGCCCGATGATCGGTGACCCATAGAGAATATGGATCTTCAAGAAGAAGACTGACACTGACAGTAATGTTACTATCTATAAAGCTCGACTTGTCGCAAAAGGTTTTTGACAAGTTCAAGGTGTTGACTACGATGAGACTTTCTCACCCGTAGCGATGCTTAAGTCTGTCTGAATCATGTTAGAAATTGACATTTTATGATGATGAAATCTGGCAAATGGACGTCAAAACCGCATTCCTTAGTGGGTTTCTTAACGAAGAGTTGTATATGATGCAACCAGAAGGTTTTGTCGATCCTAAAGGTGCTAACAAAGTGTGCAAGCTCCAGCAATCCATTTATGGACTGGTGCAAGCATCTTAGAGTTGGAATATATGATTTGATGAGGTGATCAAAGCATGTGGTTTTATACAGACTTTTGGAGAAGCCTGTATTTACAAGAAAGTGAGTGGGAGCTCTGTAGCATTTCTAATATTATATGTGGATGACATATTGTTGATTGGAAATGATATAGAATTTTTGGATAGCATAAAAGGATACTTGAATAAAAGTTTTTAAATGAAAAACCTCGGTGAAGCTGCTTATATATTGGGCATCAAAATCTATAGAGATAGATCAAGACGCTTGATAGGACTTTCGCAAAGCACATACCTTGATAAAGTTTTGAAGAAGTTCAAAATGGATTAGTCAAAGAAAGGGTTCTTGCTTGTGTTACAAGGTGTGAAGTTGAGTTAGACTCAATGCCCGGCCACTATAGAAGATAGAGAGAAAATGAAAGTCATTCCCTATGCCTCAGCCATAGGTTCTATCATGTATGTTATGTTGTGTACCAGACCTGATGTGTGCCTTGCTATAAGTTTAGCAGGGAGGTACCAAAGTAATCCAGGAGTGGATCACTGGACAACGGTCAAGAACATCCTGAAGTACCTGAAAAGGACTAAGGATATGCTTATCATTTATGGAGGTGACAAGGAGCTCATCGTAAATGGTTACGTCGATGCTAGCTTTGACACTGATCCGGATGACTGTAAGTCACAAACCGGATACATATTTATATTGAATGGTGGGGCTGTCAGTTGGTGCAGTTCCAAGCAGAGAGTGGCGGGATCTACATGTGAAGCGGAGTACATAGCTGCTTCAGAAGCAGCAAATGAAGGAGTCTGGACGAAGGAGTTCATATCCGATCTAGGTGTAATACCTAGTGCATCAGGTCCAATGAAAATCTTTTGTGACAATACTGGAGCAATTGCCTTAGCGAATGAATCCAGATTTCACAAAAGACCAAACACATCAAAAGACGCTTCAACTCCATCCGTGATCTGGTCAAGGAGTGAGACATGGAGATTTGCAAAATACATATGGATCTGAATGTGGCAGGCCCATTGACTAAGCCTCTTCACGAGAAAAACATGATCAACACCAAGACTCCTTGGGTGTTAGAATCGTTACAATGTAATCTTGATTATTGACTCTAGTGCAAGTGGGAGACTGAAGGAAATATGCCCTAGAGGCAATAATAAAGTTGTTATTTTATATTTCCTTATTCATGATAAATGTTTATTTTTCATGCTAGAATTGTATTAACCAGAAACTTGATACATGTGTGGATACATAGACAAAACACCGTGTCCCTAGTATGCCTCTACTTGACTAGCTCGTTAATCAAATATGGTTATGTTTCCTAAACATAGACATGTGTTGTCATTTGATGAACGGGATCACATCATTAGGAGAATGATGTGATGGACAAGACCCATTCGTTAGCTTAACATTATGATCGCTCAATTTTATTGCTCCTGCTTTCTTCATGGCAAATACATATTCCTCCGACTATGAGATTATGCAATTTCCAGATATCGAAGGAATGCCTTGTGTGCTATAAAACGACACAACGTAACTGGGTGATTATGAAGATGCTCTACATGTATCTTCGAAGGTGTTTGTTGGGTTGGCATAGATCGAGATTAGGATTTGTCACTCCGAGTATCGGAGAGGTATCTGTGGGCCCTCTTGGTAACGCACATCATAATAAGCCTTGCAAGCAGAGTGACTAATGAGTTAGTTGTAGGATGATGCATTAAGGAACGAGTAAAGAGACTTGCCTGTAACAAGATTGAACTAGGTATGAAGATACCGATGATCGAATCTCGGGCAAGTAACATACCGATGAAAAAGGGAATAACATATGTTGTCATAACGGTTTGAATGATAAAGATCTTCACAGAATATGTGGGAGCCAATATGAGCATCCAAGTTCTGCTATTTGTTATTGACCGGAGAGGTGTCTCGGTCATGTCTGCATAGTTCTCGAACCCGTAGGGTCCGCACGCTTAATGTTCAATGACGATTTTGTATTATATGAGTTATGTGATTTGGTGACCAAATGTTGTTTGGAGTCCCGGATGGGATCACGAACATGACGAGGAATCTCGAAATGGTTGAGAGATAAAGATTCATATATAGGACGATAGTATTCAGACACCAGAAGTGTTCCGGGGGTACCGGGTACATATCGGGTCACCGGAAAGGGGTTTCGGGCACCCCCGACAAAGATGTGGGCCTAATGGGCCAAGAGGGAAACACAATAGCCAACATGGCTTGCTGCGTCCCCATATAGGCCGAACCTGGAGGGGAAGGAAAGAGGGAAGATAGAGAGGAAGGGGAGGGATTCAACCTCCCCGTTCCTTCCCTCCTCCCTCCTCATTCCTTCCCCCTCCGTTAATTATGGTAAGGGGGGGTGAATAGGACTAGGGCCCCAAGTAGGATTCCTCCTACTTGGGCGCCCCCTTGGCTGCTCCCTCTCCCTCCCACCTATATATATGAAGGGGGAAGTGCCTAGAACACACACCAACGATTGTTAGTCGTGTGCGGCGCCCCCTCCACAGTTTACGCCTCCGGTCATATTCATGTAGTGCTTAGGCGAAGCCCTACGTGGTTAACTTCACCATCACCGTCACCGCGCCATCATGCTAATGGAACTCTTCTACTTCCTCGACACTCTGCTAGATCAAGAGTTCGAGGGACGTCATCGAGCTGAACGTGTGCAGAACTCGGAGGTGCCGTACGTTCCGTACTTGATCGGTCGGAATGAGAAGTAGTTCGGCTACATCAACCGCGTTGGCAAACTCTTCTGCTTTCGGTCTATGAGGGTACGTGGACACACTCTCCCCCTCTCGTTGCTATTCATCTCCTAGATAGATCTTGCGTGAGCATAGGAATTTTTTTGAAATTGCATGTTATGTTTCCCAACAACTAGTTTTGCATAAAGGTGGCTGGCGGGTGTCTGTTTCTCCTACTTAAGCTGAATCGAATTTGACTATGGCCAGTCCTTGAAGAAGGTTAAAACAACAAACTTGATGAATCATCATTGTAGTTTTTGCCGTAGGTAAGAACGGTTCTTGCTAGAAGCCCGTAGCAGCCACTTAAAACTTGCAACAACAAAGTAGAGGACGTCTAACTTGTTTTTGCAGGGTATATTGTGATGTGATATGGTCAAGACATGATGTGATAAACTTAGTTGTATGAGATGATCATGTTTTGTAAAGTTAGCGGCAATCGGTAGGAGCCTTATGGTTGTATCTTTATTGTATGAAATGCAAACGCCATGTAATTGCTTTACTTTATCACTATGCATTAGCGATAGTTGTAGAAGCAATAGTTGGCGAGACGACCGCGATGATATGATGGAGATCAAGGTGTCGAGCCGGTGATGGTGGATATCATGACGATGCTTTGGAGATGGAGATCAAAAGCACGAGATGATGATGTCCATATCATGTCACATATTTTGATTGCATGTGATGTTTATCTTTTATGCATCTTATTTTGCTTAGAACGACGGTAGCATTATAAGATGATCCCTTCACTTAATTTCAAGATAAAAGTGTTCTCCCTAAGTATGCACCGTTGCTACAGCTCATCATTTCAATACACCACGTGATGATTAGGTGTGATACTCTACAACATACAACGGGTGTAAGACAGTTTTGCACATGCAGAATACTTGGGTTAAACTTGACGAGCCTAGCATGTAGAGACATGGTCTCGTAAAACTGGAGACCGAAAGGTCAAACGTGAGTCATATAGTAGATATGATCAACATAGAGATGTTCACCATTGATGACTACCCCATCTCACGTGATGATCGGACATGGTTTAGTTGATTTGGATCACGTATCACTTAGATAACTTGAGGGATGCTTATTTAAGTGGGAGTTCATTAGTAATTTGATTAATTGAACTTAATTTATCATGCAATTAGTCCTGATAGTATTTGCAAAGTGTGTTGTAGATCAATAACTCGCAATGTAGCTCCCCTATTTTTGATATGTTGCTAGAGAAAAATAAGTTGAAAGATGATAGTAGCAATGATGCGGACTAGGTCCGTGATGTGAGGATTATCCTCATTGTTGCATAGAAGAATTATGTCCTTAATGCACCTCTAGGTGGCAGACCTATTGCAGGAGCAGATTTAGAAGTTATCAACGTTTGGCAAGCTCGATATGATGACTACTTAATAGTTTAGTGCGCCATGCTTTATGGCTTAGAATCGGGACTTCAAAAATGTTTTGAACACCACTATATGAGTTGTTCCAAGAGTTGAAATTGGTATTTTAGACTCATTCCCGTGTCGAGAGATATGAGACCTCTGACAAGTACTTTGCCTACAAGATGGAGGAGAGTAGCCCAGCGAGTGAGCATGTGCTCAGAATGTCTGGGTACTACGATCGCTTGAATCAAGTGGTAGTTAATCTTCCAGATGAGATAGTGATTGGCAGAGTTCTCAAGTCACTATAACCAAGCTACTAGAACTTTGTGATGAGCTATAATATGCAAGGGATGACGAAAATGATTCTCGAGCTCTTCGCGATGCTGAAATCGGCGAAGGTAGAAATCAAGAAAGAGCATCAAATGTTGATGGTTAACAAGACCATTAGTTTCAAGAAAAGGGCAAGGGAAACAAAGGGAACTTCAAGAAGAATGGCAAGAAAGTTGCCACTATGGGAAGAAACCCAAAGCTGGACCCAAGCCTGAAACTGGGTGCTTCTACTACAAATAGAATGGTCACTGGAAACGGAACTACCCCAAATACTCGACGGATAAGAAGGATGGCAAAGTGAACAAAGGTATATTTGATATACATGTTATTGATGTGTACTTTACTAATTTTCATAGTAACCCCTGGGTATTTGATACTGGTTTAGTTGCTAAAGATTAGTAACTCAAAACAGGAGTTGCAGAATAAAGAGAGACTAGTCAAAAGCAAGGTGACGATGTGTGTTGGAAGTAATTCCAAGGTTGATACAATCACCATCGCACACTCCCTCTACCTTTGGGATTAGTGTTGAATCTAAATAAATGTTATTTGGTGTTTGCATTGAGCATGAATATGATTTGATCATGTTTATTGCAATAGGGCTATTCATTTAAGTCACAGAATAATTGTTGTTCTATTACATGAATAAAACCTTCTATGGTCATACACCCAATGTGAATGGTTTATTGAATCTTGATCATAATGATACACATATTCATAATATTGATGCCAAAAGATGCAAAGTCAATAATGATAGTGCAACATACTTGTGGCACTGCCATTTAGGTCATATTGGTGTAAAGTGCATGAAGAAACTCCATGTGGATGGTATTTTGGAATCACTTGATACTTGCGAACCATGCCTCACGGGAAAGATGACTAAAACTCTGTTCTCTGGAACAATGGAGCGAGCTAAGGACTTATTGGAACAAATACATACTGATGTATGTGATCTGATGAGTGTTGAAGCACGCGACATATCATTATTTTCTGACCTTCATAGATGATTTGAGTAGATATGGGTATATCTACTTCATGAAACACAAGTCTGAAACATTTGAAAAGTTCAAACAATTTCAAAGTGAAGTGGAGAATCATCATAACAAGAAAATAAAGTTTCTACGATCTGATCACGGAGGCGAATATTTGATTTATGAGTTTGGCCTTCATTTAAAACAATGTGGAATTATTTCACAACTCACGTCACCTAGAACACCACATCATAATGGTGTGTCCGAACGTCGTAACCGTACTTTATTAGATATGGTGCGATCTATGATATCTCTTACCGATTTACCACTATCGTTTTGGGGTTGTGCATTAGAGACAACCGCATTCACATTAAATAGGGTAGTGTCTAAATCCATTGAGATGACAATGTATGAACCGTGGTTTGGCAAGAAACCTAAGCTGCCGTTTCTTAAAATTTGGGGTTGCGACACTTATGTGAAAAGGCTTCAGCCTGATAAGCTCAAGCCCAAATCGGAGAAGTGCGCCTTCATAGGATACCCTAAGGAAACAATTGAGTACACCTTCTACCACTGATCCGAAGCCAAGATCTTTGTTGCAAAGAATGGAACCTTTCTAGAGAAGGAGTTTCTCTCGAAAGAAGTGAGTGGGACGAAAGTAGAACTTCATAAGGTAATTGTACCTCCTCTCAAATTGTAAAGTAGCACATCAGAGAAAACGGTTCTTGTGATGCCTACACCAACTGGAGAGGAAGTTAATGATGATGATCATGAAACTTCAGATCAAGTTACTACTTGTCGGGGAAACGACACCTATGGGATCACGAGGATCCCTTCTACGGTTGGCGGGGAGCGGGAATGTGCAAAATGCAGGTCTCGTGATTAGCACGAGGGATTTTTACCCAGGTTCGGGCTGCTGAGGAGCGTAAAACCCTAGTCCTGATTTGAGTGTATATTTGGTGTTCTTGAACCTTAGCTAGCTACTATGCGTGCCTGGTCCAAAAGTTCGAGTCCTTCTCCAGTACGCCTCGGGCCTCCTTTTATACGTCTAAAGGGGTTGCCACAGTGGCACACGGGAGGTGTAAAGTAGCTACAATGTACATGCTTATCACTGGCGTTGTAGGACAAACGCATTAAATGCGCTGCTTACGTGCCCTCCAACTTTAGCGGGGACGGTAATAGAGCCCGTCCTGTCCGTCGCCGCCTCACCCTGACTCGACATGTATCCAGGATGACGAGGCATGCAGCGCTAGACTGACTAGCCAGCACAGTGGCAAGATCTTCACGAAGATTTGCATGCCACCACGCAGGTGCTTGCTTAGTTGGCAAGCTGGTCGCCGCGCTAGAACGACCATGGGGTGGCGAAACCTTATCGGGCGCGGGCCTAGCTGTGGCCCCGTAGTTGTCCCCGGCAAGGGTCTTGCTGGGGGACTTCATCTTCTGGTCTCCATGAAGACTTGCATGCCACCAGTCTTCACAAAGATTTGCATGCTACTACGCATGTGCCCCTCAGTCTTGGTCCTGACGTTATCGATGTTGTCAGAGCTCTCAGCCTCAAGGGTGGTGGCCTTTCTGGTGCTTCGCAAGCCGTCCCGGCAAGGATCTTGCCGGGGCTATGCAAGCCGCCCTGGCAAGGATGTTGCCGGGGGAGGTCTAGCTTGTCTTCTGCTCTTTGTTTACTGCCTTGAATGCTGCCTTGGTAGTCTTGCATCTTGCCTTCTACTGCCCCGTCAAGCCTCGCCACGGGTGCGACTACAACTGCCCGTGCACAAGTAAGGGGTATAGAAGGCCCCAGACTTATGTACACCAACAAGAACCCCCGGGCCTGGGCCACACACGAGTGAGAAGCATTGTTGGGCTAGGCCCAAAACAACGCGCGGGCACTCATGGCAGGGATTAACTATTGTAATCTTCTCATCAGTTGCGCTTCCCCACGGTCCGCATTGAGTGCACGACGTGGGGGTCGTGCGTGGAACGGTCGCAGCACGCCAGCGATGCCTCACATTGAACATTAAAGAGGCAGCTCGTGCCTTCCTCATAAAAAGAGGAATTCGCAGGGGCGCTGCTCATTTACGAAGAAAACTCGGCTCATGGCTTGCATGGCGTTTGCACCCCATGATCACGGGGTGGAAAAACGTCTGTCCCACTTGACGTTATGCTTCTGGCTCATTCGCCACATGTCCTTCATTCCTTAGGAAGGGTAGGTGGTGGATGCAGAGGGCACGGGCATTAACACCGTGGCGGGAAATCGGGCATCGCTGGTTGAAGCAGCGGGTCCGTCCTAATTCCCTGCGCCTCTAGAGGCCATATTGGTCGAGCGCGGCGGCCTCCCTTGGGGTGATAGGCTAGCCCCCAGCCCTACCCTTTTATAAAAAGGGAAGGGACGGTGTCTTTCCAAACGCACCTCCTTCTCCTTCCTCCTTGGTAATCTTCTTCCGCTCATCATGGTGAGAGGACGTGCTGGAGCTCCAATGGCAGTGATGAGGGCTTCTTCTCGACAGCGCGCTCCTCCTCCAACAGAGTTCACGGCAGTGGAGCTTGCCGAGAGAGGGAGAGGGAGGGGACGAGGACGAGGTCGCCATTACGCTCAGGGAAGAGGAAGACGGGGCGGCGCACCAGCTGCGCCTCCGCCGGCGGCCCCTCCCCCAATGGAAGGCCATGTCGGAGACCAGCTCCATGAGTTCTTCATTAGTCTGTACAAGCCTGTGTGCGGTCATCTCCGCCTCCCTACTCCGTTTTCTCGGGTAATGGATCTTGACCCGCCGCATGCCTTTAGGCTGCATATGAGGGGCTGTGGGAACGACAGCATGTGGGTCGACTGCCCCGCTCCTCATGTCATGTACTTCCGCCATGGGTGGAAAACCTTTGCCCGTGCCAATAGCTTGTCGGAGGGGCACGTCCTCCAGTTCAAACTAATGGAGAACAGCCTGGTTTCCGTCAAGGTCTTTGGGCACTCGGGAATCCGCTTAGGGTGCCGCGCGGAGATCTCCACCGATGACGAAAGCTCCTCCTCGAGCGACAGCGATGAGGAGGGCCGCGATGGCGAACGACGGTAGCGGGCGGGAGGACGATGACTCCGACTCCAACTGACCATCAGTGGCAGCACCATCATCTGCACCACCCTCCTAGCAACATATCTTGCCGGAGGCTCTGCCCTGCTGGCCCTAGTGACGGTGGTCGACGGGTCGCCTTTGCCATGCTCTCCATTGACGCGTCACCTCGTGTCTCCCTTGCCTTCACCTGCCGCGCCTGGGAGGAGAGGGGCAAGAATGAGGATTACGGGGCACATATCTTTTTCCAATTTTAAACTTGTATGCACTTGCCAAATCTTAATTTAAATAATGTGATCTCTCGAGTCCATGCTTGTGTTCTGCAACGTTTGCACTTGTATCAGCATGTCAATGAAAAAGATGAGCCTTGCCGGGAACCCAGGCATGTATATGTCCATGCAGAGGCGAAACACCTCTTTAATGTAAATAAATGAGTTTTCTCGGCAAGCTACCTTGCTGGCACCCTTTTTGCCTGCCGGAGAATCACATCTGCCTGGTTATAGACAAAGGGTCCAGCCCCCTGCCAATCTCTTTTTATAAAAGGCTACTGCGACCATTCTGACCGAAGCAGCGTTCTAGTTAGGGATGGGAGCACCGAAGTCTAAAAAAGAGTGGCGAGGTTTTCTAATGCACAAGTTATAGGTTACAAACATGAATGGACAAGAGGTAAACTTTATCTGTTTGTTTTGCCGGGGACCATAGTGCTGGGCAGTCTGCTCAACCTCTCGCCGAAGCCAAGTCCATGACAGGAATAGCAGAACCGAGCGTCTTCACTTTGGCTGGAAAGAAGAGAAGATAGGAGCATGGAACCTCGGCGGTTCATCAGTATTTGCTGGAAACAAGGGTAGTACAATATCCTGGACAAGCATGCATATACGTATATACATAAACATGGAAATCAAAAGGAACTATACATACTGAAAGTTATTCAACTGCGCACAGTGTCTGCGCCTGGCTCTGTACATAGGGTTACATGCCTTGCCGGCAAGGATATTAGAAAAGGGGAGTTGCCGGGGGTCTAGGCAACCACGCCTCATGGGTAAAACTTGCGAAGATGATTGATATTCCAGGACTTGCTCACCGGAATACCATCTTCGGTCTCCAGGCGGACTGCGCCGGGCCTAGTGACTTTGTATTACCTGATAAGGGCCTTCCCACTGTACGTCAACTTGTTGGAATTCTTGGCGGATTGAACACGCCGAAGAACAAGGTCGCCTTCCTCAAGGCTTCGGGCATGAACCTTGCGGATATGGTAGAGGCATAAGGCTTGCTGGTAGCACGCGGCTCACACAGTAGCCTGAAGACGATCTTCCTCAAGTAGCGTTGCATCATCTTGGTGCAGCTGCTCTTGCTCAAGCTCATCATAAGAGAGCACTTGAGGTGACCCGTATGTGAGTTCTATGGGGAGAACTGCTTCTGCCCCGTACACTAAGGAGAAGGGCATTTGGCCAGTGGCTCGATTTGGTGTCGTTCCGATTGATCAAAGAACCATTGGCAACTCATCAATCCAGCATGTTCCGCACTTGTGCAGCTTGTCGAAAGTCATTGTTTTGAGGCCCCGCAACACTTCAACATTTTCCCTTTCTTCTTGGCCGTCGCTTCTTGGATGAGAAACAGAAGCAAAACAAACTTTGCTGCCAAGGTCTTGGACATACTGCATGAAGGTGCGGCTCGTGAACTGTGTGCCGTTGTCGATGATGATTCTATTTGGCACACCAAAATGGCAAACTAGTCCTTTGAAGAACTTGACGGCTGATTGTGCTGTCACCTTTCTCACTGGCTCCACTTCTGGCCACTTTGTGAACTTGTCAATTGCGACATACAAGTATTCAAAGCCCCCGACAGCATGGGGGAAGGGGCCCAGTATGTCGAGCCCGCAGACCGAAAATGGCTAGGAAAGAGGGATCTTCTGAAGAGCTTGAGCTGGTTGATGAAGCTTCTTTGAATGGAACTGGCACGCTTCACACTTGGTTACTAGCGCAGTTGCATCCTCGAGGGTGGTGGGCCAAAAGAAACCTTGCCGGGATGCTTTGCCAGCAAGGGCTCTTGACCCTATGTGGGAGCTACATATGCCTCCATGTATCTTTTCCAAAGCTCCAGTGCGTCCTCCTGAGGAATGCACTTCAATTTCACACTGTTGGGTCTCCTCCTGTATAGGACATCATCCACAAACTGGTACATGCTGGACCGACGGGCTACTTTCTCTGCTTCTTCCTGTTCCTTAGGGAGTTCCCCTGTTTGGAGGAAACAAACGGTGTGGTGCGCCCATGCCGGAGCCTGAGGCTCGACGGTAAGGATTAAAGGCACGTCTTCTGCCGTGGGGGTAGTTGTCTACACGGCAAGGGCTTGAGGCCCTGCCAGAGCCTGCTGCTCCCCGGCAAGCTTGGGGTTCCTGCCAACTTCATTGCCGGCGGCTCTTGGGAGCTCAACGGGAAAGTACTTGCCGGGGCCCGCCTTTCTTCGCTTATTCTGTCCTGCCGATGGTTCAACGGATGGCTGAGTTAATTGGAGCACAAAGGTTCCTGGTTCCACAGGCAACTTGAGGGCAGCGCATTTTGACAAGTCGTCAGCAATGTTGTTCTCTGCTCGAGGGACATGCTCTGCTTGCAGACTGTCAAAACACTCCTCCAACTTCCTCACTTCATCTAAATAGGAATCCATCAACGGGATTTGATAATCTTTGTTAACTTGCTTAACGACAAGCTGTGAATCGCCTCTGATGATGAGCTTCCTCATCCCGAGGTCTGCCGTGATCCTCAGACCGGCAAGTAGTCCCCCACACTCTGCAGTGTTGTTTGTTGATCTCTCCCAGGGGAAGTGCATCTAGATTACGTACTTGAGGCACTCTCTGGTGGGCGCGACAAGTAGCACATCAACACTGGCACCTTGCAGCGAGAGAGCCCCATTAAAGTACATAATCCAATCACGGTTCATTTCTTTGTCAGGAAGAGTGATCTCTTGAATTTCTTCGTCGGGCGTTGAGGTCCATTCTGCTATGAACTCCGCCAAAGCTCTGCTCCGAATTGTCGAAGTTCTTTCAAACCTGAGACCAAAACTTGACAGTTCCAACGCCCACTCCAGAATCCTCCCTGTTGCATCTGGGTTGTGCAAGATCCGTTGCAACGAGAAGCGAGTGATGACGGTGCTCTCATGTGCCTGAAAATAGTGAAGCGGCTTTCTTGAGGCCATAAGAAGGCCGAAGAGCAGCTTATGCACACTAGAATATCTCGACCTAGCTCCTGCAAGAGGGAGCTGACAAAGTAGACTAGGTGCTGCATCATCTTCTTCTTCTGTTTCACTTCACTTTCTAGCGCAGATCCTGTCTCGCTGGGACCAGGCTCTGCGGGGGTCCTGCCTCGCCGGCATCAGGCCCTGCGGAGGAGTGCTCTGGCTCATCATGTGACGGCCTCGCCACTGCCGCTGCTTCTTTCTGAACTTCTCTCTGCGCCACTAGTGCATCACTGACCACTTGATTCGTCGCCGCTAGATATAGCAGCAACGGCTCTTGCAGTTTAGGCGCGACTAGTATCTGCGTAGAGGAGAGGTATCTCTTCAAATCTTGCAGCATTGCCTCCACTTCCGGAGTCCATTTCATTGAACCCACCTTTTTCAAATTTTTGAAAAAGGGCAGGGCGCGCTCAACAGATTTGGAGATGAACCTACTCAGAGCAGCAATGCAGCCAGCAAGCCTCCGTACATCCTTGACTCGTCTTGGCGCCTCAATCTACTCAATCGCCTTGAACTTGTCAGGATTTGCTTCGATTCCGCATTGAGATACAAAGAACCCGAGAAGTTTGCCAAATGGGACACCGAACACACACTTCTCAGCGATGAGCTTGAAGTTGATCTTGCACAAATTTGCAAACGTTTCTTCCAGATCTTGTACAAGCATTGCTTTGTCCTTGGTTTTGACCACTATATCATCCATATACACTTCCATATTCTTATGTAGCTGGGGCTCAAAACCAATTTGGACCACTCGGGCAAACGTCGAACCAGCTCTTTTCAACCCGAAAGGCATTCATACAAAACAGTACGTACCACATGGGGTGATAAACATGGTCTTCTCTTCATCTTCATTTGTCATGAAGATTTGGTGGTATCCTGAGTAGGCGTCGAGGAACAACAGCAGGTCACACCCGGGAGTGGAGTCCACTATCTGGTCAATGCGCGACAAAGGGAAAGGATCCTTTGGACAGGCTTTATTGATATCTATATAGTCTATACACAACCTCCATTTCCCATTTGCCTTGTGCACCACCATTGGATTGACCAACCATGTTGGGTGGAGCACTCCTCTGACCAAGCTTGCCGCTTCCAACTTCCTGATCTCTTTAATGATGAACTCTTGCCACTCTAAAGCTTGCTTCCTAACCTTCTGCTTGACGGGCCGCGCATGAGGACACACAGTAAGGTGGTGCTCAATCACGTCCCTGGGAACACCGGGGATGTCAGATGCTTGCCATGCAAACACATCGACATTCGCTCGCAGGAAGGCGATGAGCGCTCTTTCCTATTTGTTGTCAAGGGTGGAGCTTATGGTAAAATCCCCGCCTGTGCCATCCTCGTTGACGGGTATCTTCTTGGTTTCTGGTGGTGCTGCATTGGATTTCTTGCTATTGCCGGTGGACCTCTCTGGCACGTCCTCATCGGGAACGTAGCACTCCAAGGAGGCATGTTTGCCGGAGTGGGTGCAAGAGGCTTTGCTAGGGCCAGAAGTCTTGTCGGTGGTTGAGGTCTTGCCGGTATTCTTCCACTTGGGAGCTCCAGTGGCAGGAGCAAGTGTTTTGGCGGCATGTGCCGCAACTGCCTCTCAGTAGAGTTGGTCGGCACAAATGAGCGCATCTTTTTTGTCGCAGCCGACAATGATGATGCTCATTGGGCTGGGCATCTTCAGCTTGTTGTTTGCGTAGTGTGATGCCGCCATAAACTTGGCCAGTACTTGATAGCCAAGGATCCCCTTATATGGCAACGGGATCTCGGCGACATAAAAAACGATCTTCTCTGTCCTGTAGTTCAGGTCGCCACCAAATGTGACTGGTAGTGTGACCTTCCCTTTAGGGTGGCTTCTCCCAGGATTGATCCCTTGAAACATACATGTATCTTCGAGATGTTCATCAGGAATCTACAACCTCTTGATCACGTTGGGCGAGATCAAGCTTAGACCAGCCCCACCGTCAACTAGCATTTTTGTCACCTTGAGGTTGCGGATTGTTGGTGAAACCAACAGCGGGAAACATCCGACCGCGGTTGTGCGATCAGGGTGATCCTCAGCATAAAGAATGATAGGCATGTTGGACAATTTCAGTGGCTTCTGGGCGTCAATCATCGGCTCCATCGCATTAATCTCATGTGCCCACTGTTTAAGTTGACAGTGGGAAGAATGCAATGATGCGCCTCAATCAACACACATAACCTCTGTAGCTTTCTGAAACTCGTGCTCGCTGGACTTGTCGTCATCGTCATGATCATCATGCCCCTCTTTCTTGTCGCGGCCTCAAGCGGGCCTCTCTTGTTTCTTGTATTTGCCGTGGTGACCTCCTCGGCCACCGTGCTTCTTGCCAGATCCCTCAGCACTATCCTAGCCCTTCTCTTTGTCCCGTCTTTCATACTCAGCCCTTTGCTTCTCCATCAGCTGCTCAACTTGACAGAAGTTTTGGAGGTCATGGCCTTTGGTGCTATGAATCTTGCAGTATTGCTTGTCGGATCCCTCTGGCTTGTCGGCAGCCGCCAAGGCCCGGCAGGCATCGCACCCGGCAATCTCCTTGCCGGGGTCATTGACCTTGGCCTTCTTGGCAGTGCCGGGGTTGCCATATTCCTCGATGGAAACCATGGTCTTGCCCTTGCGCTTCCTGTTGTGTTGTCGGCCCTTCTTTGCTGGAGCGACGACGTCTTCATCTGCAGAGTCACTTTCCACGCCGGCATCTTTACCGGGGTACTTTCTTCAGTCTTCAGCACGAGCACACCTGTCAGCCAGAACATAAAGCTCGGCAACATCCGTAACCTTCTTCATCGCCAGCTCTTCATGCATCTTATGATTGCGCATGTTCTGATGGAATGGCTGATGACAACGGCGAGATGAACATCTGGGATGTTGTACTACACACGGCTGAACCTTCGAATGTATTTGCGCAAGCATTCGCCGTCCCTCTCGGGGATCACATGCAAATCACTTACCTGGCCAGGAGCTACATGGCTGCCAGTAAAGGCGCCAACAAACTTGATACGTCTCCAACGTATCTATAATTTTTGATTGTTCCATGCTATTATATTACCCCTTTTGGATGTTTATGGGCTTTATTTTACACATTTATATCATTTTTGGGACTAACCTACTAACCGGAGGCCCAGCCCGTATTGCTGTTTTTTTGCCTATTTCAGTATTTCGAAGAAAAGGAATATCAAACAGAGTCCAAACGGAATGAAACCTTTGAGAGCGTGATTTTTGGAACGAACGTGATCCAGAGGACTTGGAGTGCAAGTCAAGAAGCAGCCGAGGCCTCCACGAGATAGGAGGGTGCGCCCCCCTATCTCGTGGGCCCCTCGGGCGACCACCGACGTACTTCTTCCTCCTATAAAAGCCAATGTACCCGGAAAACATCCAGGAACCCAACGAAACACAATTTCCACCACCGTAACCTTTATGTATCCACAAGATCTCATCTTGGAGCCTTCGTCGGCACTCTGCCGAAGGGGGAATCGAGCACGGAGGGCTTCTACATCAACATCCTTGCCCCTCCGATGAGTTGTGAGTAGTTTACCACAGACCTACAGGTCCATAGTTATTATCTAGATGGCTTCTTCTCTCTTTTTGGATCTCAATACAATGTTCTCCCCCTCTCTTGTGGAGACCTATTTGATGTAAACTCTTTTTGCGGTGTGTTTGTCGAGATCCGATGAATTGTGGGTTTATGATCAAGTTTATCTATGAATAATATTTGAATCTTCTCTGAATTCTTTTATGTATGATTGAGTTATCTTTGCAAGTCTCTTCGAATTATCAGTTTGGTTTGGCCTACTAGATTGATCTTTCTTGCCATGGGAGAAGTGCTTAGCTTTGGGTTCAATCTCGCGGTGTCCTTACCCAGTGACAGCAGGGGTTGCAAGGCACGTATTGTATTGTTGCCATCGAGGATAAAAAGATGGGGTTTATATCATATTGCTTGAGTTTATCACTCTACATCATGTCATCTTGCTTAAGGCGTTACTATGTTCTTATGAACTTAATACTCTACATGCAGGCAGGAGTCGGTCGATGTGTGGAGTAATAGTAGTAGATGCAGGCAGGAGTCGGTCTACTTGTCACGGACTTGATGCCTATATACATGATCATGACTAGACAATCTCATAATTATTCGCTTTTCTATCAATTGCTCGACAGTAATTTGTTCACCCACCATAATACTTATTCTATCTTGAGAGAAGCCAGTAGTGAAACCTATGGCCCCCGGGTCTATCTCTTATCATATTTGCTTCCAATCTACTTTTATTTGCATCTTTACTTTTTGCATCTATATTATAAAATACCAAAAATATATTTATCTTATCATACTATCTCTATCAGATCTCACTTTCGCAAGTGGCCGTGAAGGGATTGACAACCCCTTTATTGCGTTGGTTGCGAGTTCTTTGTTTGTTTGTGTAGGTGCGTGGCATTTTTGAGGATCCTCCTACTAGATTGATACCTCGGTTCTCAAAAACTGAGGGAAATACTTACGCTACTATTGCTGCATCACCCTTTCCTCTTCAAGGAAAACCAACACAAGCTTAAGATGTAGCAAGAAGGATTTCTGGTGCCGTTGCCGGGGAGGTCTTCGCTCAAGTCAAGACATACCAAGTACCCATCACAAACTCATCTGCCTCGCATTTACATTATTTGCCATTTGCCTCTCGTTTTCCTCTCCCCCACTTCACCCTTGCAGTTTTATTCGCCCTCTCATTCCCAATCTCCTCCTCTTTCTTTCGCTTGCCTTTTTTCTGTTTGCTTGTGTGTTGGATTACTTGTTGCCATGGCGCAAGATAATACCAAATTGTGTGATTTCTCGAATGCCAATAATAATGATTTCCTTAGTACTCCGATTGCTCCTCTTAATGATGTCGAGTCTTGTGAAATCAATACTGCTTTGTTGAATCTTGTTATGAAAGATCAATTCGCCGGCCTTCCTAGTGAAGATACCGCTACTTATCTAAACAACTTTGTTGATTTGTGTGATATGCAAAAGAAGAAAGATACGGATAACAATATTGTTAAATTGAAATTATTTCCGTTTTCACTTAGAGATCGTGCTAAAGTTTGGTTTTCGTTTTTGCCTAAAAATAGTATTGACTGTTGGAATAAGCGCAAAGATGCTTTTATCTCTAAGTATTTTCCTCCCGCTAAGATTATCACTCTTAGGAACGATATCATGAATTTTAAACAACTTGATCATGAGCATGTTGCCCAATCTTGGGAAAGAATGAAATTGATGCTTCGCAATTGCCCTACTCATGGTTTGAATTTATGGATGATCATACAAAATTTTTATGCCGGTTTGAACTTTGCTTCTAGAAATCTCTTAGATTCGGCCGCGGGAGGCACATTTATGGAAATCTCGTTAGGAGATGCTACAAAACTTCTTGATAATATTATGGCTAATTATTCTCAATGGCACACCTAAAGATCTTCTAGTAAAAAAGTGCATGCTATAGAAGAAATCAATGTTTTGAGTGGAAAGATGGATGAACTTATGAAGTTGTTTGCTACTAAAAATACTCCTCTTGATCCCAATAATATGCCTTTGTCTACTTTGATTGAGAATAATAATGAATCTATGGATGTGAATTTTGTTGGTAGGAATAGTTTTGGAAACAATGCTTATAGAGGAAACTTTAATGCTAGACCGTTTCCTAGTAATTCCTCTAATAATTATGGAAATTCCTACAATAATTCTTATGGTAATTTTAATAAGATGCCCTCTGATTTTGAGAATAGTGTGAAATAATTTATGATTTCTCAAAAGAATTTTAATGCTTTGCTTGAAGAAAAATTGCTCAAAGTTGATGATTTGGCTAGGAACGTTGATAGACTTTCGCTTGATGTTGATTCTCTTAAATTTAGATCTTCTCCTCCTAAGCATGATGTCAATGAGTCTCTCAAAGCCATGAGAATTTCCATTGATGAGTGCAAGGAAAGAACCGCTAGATTGCGTGCTAAGAAAGATTGCTTTGTAAAGGCGTGTTCTTCTAGTTTCCATGAAAATAATGATGAAGATCTTAAAGTTATTGATGCGTCTCCTATTAGATCTATGTTTTGCAATATGAATCTTGATAATTATGGGACTGATGATGAGTCAACTTTACCTAGAAGGCGTCCCAAGAATTCAGAGTTTTTAGATCTTGATGCTAAATTTGGTAAAAGTGGGATTGGAGAGGTCACAACTTTAAATAGCATTGAACCCACTATCTCAGATTTCAAGGAATTTGATTATGATAATTGTTCTTTAGAAGGTTGTATTTCCTTGTTGCAATCCATTGCTAATTCTCCTCATGCTTATAGTCAAAATAAAGCTTTTACCAAACACATTGTTGATGCCTTGATGCAATCTTATGATGAAAAACTTAATTTGGAAGTTTCTATACCTAGAAAACTTAATGATGAGTGGGAACCTACTATAAAGATTAGAATTAAAGATCATGAGTGTTTTGCTTTGTGTGATTTGGGTGGTAGTGTTTCCACGATTCCTAAAACTTTATGTGATATTCTAGGTTTCCATGATCTTGATGATTGCTCTTTAAATTTGCACCTTGCGGATTCCACCATTAAAAAGCCAATAGAAAGGATCAATGATGGTCTCATTGTTGCAAATAGAAATTTGGTGCCCGTAGATTTTATCATTCTTGATATAGATTGCAATCTTTCTTGCCCTATTATTCTTGGTAGACCTTTCCTTAGAACGATTGGCGCGATTATTGATATGAAGGAAGGGAATATTAGATTCCCATTTCCATTAAAGAAAGGCACGGAGCACTTTCCAAGAAAGAAAGTCAAATTACCTTATGAATCTATCATCCGGGCTACTTATGAATTTAGTGCCAAAGATGGCACTCGTTAGATCTATCTTCGCTTTTATGCCTAGTTAGGGGCGTTAAATGATAGCGCTAGTTGGAAGACAACCCAATTTTCTTTGTGTTTTTTGTTTTTGTTCCTGTTTAGTAATAAATATTGCATCTACCTTCTGTTTATATGTGTTTTTATCTTTTAATGAGTGTTTGTGCCAAGTAGAACCTATAGGATAACCTATGATGATAGTTGATGTGATTCTGATGAAATACAGAAACTTTGCATGCACGAATTTAGTTTTGTCAAATCACATGAATGTGATTTTGCATTGATTCTTTTTGATGCTGATCAATAGACAAATTTTCCAGGACTTCCTATTTTTGTAGGATGTTTAGAGTTCCATAAGTTTGCGTTAGTTACAGATTGCTACAGACTGTTCTGCTTTTGACAGATTCTGTTTTTCGTGTGTTGTTTGCTTATTTCGATGCATCTATGGCTAGTAAAATAGTTTATAAACCATAGAGAAGTTGGATTACAGTAGGTTTAACACCAAAATAAATAAAGAATGAGTTCATTAAAATACCTTATGTGGTGGTTTTCTTTTCTTTCACTAACGGAGCTTATAAGATTTCCTGTTGAGTTTTGTGTTGTGAAGTTTTCAAGTTTTGTGTAAAGCTTTTATGGACTATGGAATAAGGAGTGGCAAGAGCCTAAGCTTGGGTATGCCCAAGGCACCCGAAGATATTCAAGAATAGCCAAAAGCCTAAGCTTGGGGATGCCCCGGGAAGGCATCCCCTCTTTCGTCTTCGTTCATTGGTAACTTTATTTGGAGCTATATTTTTATTCGCCAAATGATATGTGTTTTGCTTGGAGCGTCGTGTAATATATTAGTCTTTGATTTTCAGTTTACCACAATCATCCTTGATGTACACACCTTTTGGGAGAAGCCTACTTGATTAGAATTTGCTAGAATACTCTATGTGCTTCACTTATATCTTTTGAGCTTGATAGTTTTTGCTCTAGTGCTTCACTTATATCTTTTAGAGCACGGTGGTGACTTAATTTTGAAGAAATTGCTAGTCTCTCATGCTTCACTTATATTATTTTGAGAGTCTTTTAGAACAGCATGGTATTTTCTATGGTTATAAATTTGGTCCTAGAATGGTAGGCATCCAAGTTGGGTATAATAAAAACTATCATAGGAAGTGAATTGGATGATATGATCAATTTGATACTTGATAATTGTTTTGAGATATGGAGGCAGTGATATTAAAGTCATGATAGTTGGGTGATTATGAATTTAAATAATGCTTGTGTTGAAGTTAGCAAGTCCCGTAGCATGCACGTATGGTTAAAGTTGTGTAACAAATTTGAAACATGAAGTGAACCTGGCTTGTGCATCCTTATGAGTGGCGGTCGGGGATGAGCGATGGTCTTTTCCTACCAATCTATCCCCCTAGGAGGATGCGCGTAGTACTTGATTTTTGATGACTTCTAAATTTTTGCAATAAGTATATGAGTTCTTTTGACTAATGTCGAGTCCATGGATTATATGCACTTTTAGCATTCCGCCATTGCTAGCCTCTTCGGCACCGTGCATTGCCCTTTCTCACCTTGAGAGTTGGTGCAAACTTCGCCGGTGCATCCAAATCCTGTGATACGATACGCTCTATCACACATAAACCTCCTTATATCTTCCTCAAAACAGCCACCATACCTACCTATTATGGCATTTCCATAGCCATTCCGAGATATATTGCCATGCAACTTTCCATGTTCCGTTTATAATCATCATGACATACTTTACTTTTGTCATATTGCCATTGCATGATCATGTAGTTGACATCGTATTTGTGGCAAAGCCACCATGCATTATTTTTCATACATGTCACTCTTGATTCAATGCACCATCCCGGTACACCGCCGGAGGCATTTGATATGTCTCCAACGTATCTACTTTTCCAAACACTTTTGCCCTTGTTTTGGACTCTAACTTGCATGATTTGAATGAAACTAACCCGGACTGACGCTATTTTCAGCCGAACTACCATGATGTTGTTTTATGTGTAGAAAAGAAAAGTTCTCGGAATGTCCTGGAAATCCACGGAGACACTTTTTGGAATTAATAAGAATTTTTGGCGAAAGAATTAATGCTAGGGGGCCCACAGCCTGTCCACGAGACAGGGGGCGCCCCCCTAGGGCGCGACCTCCTATCTTGTGGCCCCCTTGGACCTCCACCGACCTCAACTCCAACTCCATATATTCCCTCTCGGGGAGAAAAAATCAGAGAGAAAGTTTCATCGCGTTTTACGACACGGAGCCACCGCCAAGCCCTAATCTCTCTCGGGAGGGCTGATCTGGAGTCCGTTCAGGGCTCCGGAGAGGGGGATTCGTCGCCGTCATCATCATCAACCATCCTCCATCACCAATTTCATGATGCTCGCCGCCGTGCATGAGTAATTCCATCGTAGGCTTGCTGGAAGGTGATGGGTTGGATGAGATTTACCATGTAATCAAGTTAGTTTTGTTAGGGTTTGATCCCTAGTATCCATTATGTTCTGAGATTGATGTTGCTATGACTTTGCTATGCTTAATGCTTGTCACTAGGGCCCGAGTGCCATGATTTCAGATCTGAACCTATTATGTTTTCATGAATATATGTGTGTTCTTGATCCTATCTTGCATGTCTATAGTCACCTATTATGTGTTATGATCCGACAACCCTGAAGTGAAAATAATCGGATACTTTTCGGTGATGACCGTAGTTTGAGGAGTTCATGTATTCACTATGTGTTAATGCTTTGTTCCGGTTCTCTATTAAAAGGGGGCCTTAATATCCCTTAGTTTCCATTAGGACCCCACTGCAACGAGAGGGTAGGACAAAAGATGTCATGCAAGTTCTTTTCCATAAGCACGTATGATTATTTACGGAATACATGCCTACATTACATTGATGAATTGGAGCTAGTTCTGTGTCACCCTATGTTATAACTATTGCGTGAGGAATCGCATCCGGCATAATTATCCATCACTGATCCATTGCCTATGAGCTTTTCATATATTTTTCTTCGCTTATTTACTTTTCCGTTGCTACTGTTAGAACTACTACAAAACCCCAAAAACATTTATCTTTACTTTTGTTACCGTTACCTTTATTATCATACCACTTTTGCTACTAAACACTTTGCTGCAGATACTAAGTTATCCAGGTGTGGTTGAATTGACAACTCAACTGCTAATACTCAAGAATATTCTTTGGCTCCCCTTGTGTCGAATCAATAAATTTGGGTTGAATACTCTACCCTCGAAAGCTGTTGCGATCCTCTATACTTGTGGGTTATCAAGACTGATTTCTGGCGCCGTTGCCGGGGAGCATAGCTCTATTCTCTGAGTCACTTGGGATTTATATCTGTTGATCACTATGAAGAACTTGAAAGATGCTAAAACAAAGATTTTGCCCTCAACTACGAGGGGAGGTACGGAACAGCCATCTAGCTCTGCACTAGATTCTCCTTCCGTTATTAGTAGGCTTGCGACACCTAAACCTACTACTGCTATGAATTCTGATATGTCGCATGTTATTGATGATGCCACTTCTGCTATGCATGATGAAACTACTTCTGTGCATGATACTACTTTGCCATTAGTTGAATTTCTAGATGAACAACTTGCTAGAGTTAGGGGGGATGAAAATATTGAAGAACCTATTATTGATGATAGTGATGATGAAGGTTCCCCCAATGATTATGTATTACCTGTTGTTCCCAAGGGTTATGTTATGAATGAAGCAGCTGCTATGGAAATCGTTGCTTGCAATGATAGAAATGATCTTAAGAAATTATTAGCTAAATGGAAGCAGCAGTCTCTTAATGCTAGAATGAAACCCGATCCTGCTTTTGCTACTTCACCTATCTGTGTTACTGATAAGGATTATGAATTGTTGATCCTGATATTATTACTTTAGTTGAATCTGATCCTTTTTATGGCCTTGAATCTGAAATTGTTGTGTCACATCTTACCAAGTTGAATGATATAGCCACCCTATTTACTAATGATGAGAAGTCTCGCTATTTATATATCCTTAAGATATTTCGGTTCTCATTAAAGGGTGAATCTAAGACTTGGTATAATTCTCTTGCTCCTGGTTGTGTGTGTAGTCCCCAGGATATGATTTATTACTTCTCTGCTAAATATTTCCCTGCTCATCAGAAACAAGCTGCCTTGCAGGAAATATATAATTTTGTGCAAATCAAAGAAGAGAGTCTCCCACAAGCTTGGGGGAGGCTTCTCCGGTTACTTAATGCTTTGCCTGATCATCCTCTTAAGAAAAATGAAATACTTGATATCTTTTATAATGGACTAACCGATGCTTCCAAGGACTACTTGGATAGTTGTGCTGGTTGTGTTTTTAGGGAAAGAACAATCGACGAAGCTGAAATATTATTGAATAATATGTTGACTAATGAAAATAATTGGACTCTTCCCGAGCCAGTTCCTGAAGTAATTCCTGAACCAATTGAGCCAACTCCTGAGCCTATTCCTAAACCCACTCCGAAGAAGAGAGGTGTTTTATTTATCAGTCCTGAAGATATGCAAGAGGGAAAGAAATTAATGAAAGAAAAAGGTATTAAAGCTGAAGATGTTAAGAATTTACCTCCTATTGAAGAAATACATGGTCTTAATTTACCGCCTGAAGAACCACGTTGTCTTGATAACCCGACACAGGTAGTAAAGGTAAATTCTCTCTATAGATATGATAAAGTTGAACTACCCTCTACTAAATTTCATAGCCCATGCTTAGATGAATTTGATGACTTTATGGCTAGACAAGAAAGTTTTAATGCTTATGTTGGTAGAGAGTTAAAGAATAATGCTTTCGAGATAGGACGCGTAGGCGATAATCTGGCTAGAGTTAAAGATGAACTTCACTGTGTTAGTAAATATGCTTCTATGGTTGCTACTCAAGCTGAGCAAGTACTTAAAGCTCAAAATGATTTGCTTGAGGAATTAAATAGTAAAAATGACTTTGCTGTTATAGTGGCTACTAGAACTGGTAGAATGACTCAGGAACCTTTGTATCCTGAAAGCCACCCTAGGAGAATCGAGCAAGATTCTCAGAGAAATAATTTAGAGGCACCTAGTTCTTCTAAAAAGAAGAAGAAGAAAAATGATAGGACTTTGCATCTAGTGAACCTACTGTAGACACACCTGAGAATCCCAATGATATTTCTATTTCTGATGATGAAACTCAATCAGGTGATGAACATGAACCTAGTGATAATGTTAATGATAATGTTCATGTTGATGCTCAACCTAGCAAAGACAATGATGTAGAGATTTAACCTGTTATTGATCTTGATAACCCACAATCAAAGAATCAACGTTATGATAAGAGAGATTTTGTTGCTAGGAAGCACGGTAAAGAAAGAGAACCATGGGTTCAGAAACCCATGCCCTTTCCTCCTAAACCATCCAAGTCAAAGGATGATGAGGATTTTGATCGCTTTGCTGAAATGATTAGACCTATTTTCTTATGTATGCGCTTAACTGATATGCTTAAAGTAAATCCTTATGCTAAATATATGAAGGATATCATCACAAATAAAAGAAAGATACCGGAAGCTGAAATTTCCACCATGCTTGCTAATTACACTTTTAAGCGTGGAATACCAAAGAAACGTGGAGATCCAGGTGTACCAACTATACCATGCTCTATTAAAAGAAATTATGTTAGAACTGCTTTATGTGATCTTGGAGCCGGTGTTAGTGTTATGCCTCTCTCTTTATATCGTAGACTTGAATTGAATAAGTTGACACCTACTGAAATATCTTTGCAAATGGCCGATAAATCAACTGCTATACCTGTCAGTATTTGTGAGGATGTGCCTGTTGTGGTTGCAAATGTCACTATCTTAACAGACTTTGTTATTCTTGATATTCCCGAGGACGATAGTATGTCTATTATCCTTGGTAGACCTTTTCTTAATACTGCAGGGGCTGTTATTGATTGCAACAAAGGCAATGCCACTTTTCATGTTAATGGTAATGAGCATACGGTACACTTTCCGAGGAAACAATCTCAAGTTCATAGTATCAATTCTATTGAAAAAGTTCCAACTATCATTTTTGGAGGTTTTGAATTTCCTCTCCCTACTGTCAAGAAAAAGTATGATATTCTTATTGTTGGGGATTTTCATATCCCCATTGAGGTAACTTAGTGTTATTCAAAATTTCTCCGGTTCCGTGTTATTCGGAATGAGTTTGTTAACAAGACTTGATCAACCTTGTTAGTGGATTCATTTTGATGATCACGAGATGGATGAAACTAGAAGGCACAACCTTCTGTACCCTCCTTTTACTTTCTGTTATTTAGAATGAATAAAGCAAAAATAGTAATATCCGTCTGTTCTCTGAATTATCTGTGCATTAAAAAATAGTCCGAAAATAAAAGTGCTCCAAATGCCCTGCAAATTTAGTATGATTTTTTCTGGAATATTTGAGGATTTTAGGCACTGAAAACACTGCAGGAGGGGCAAGCACCAGGCCACGAGAGAGGAGGGCGCGCCCCCCCTGTAGGGCACGCCCCCCTGTCTCGTGGGCCCCTGGTGGCTCCCCTCCACTTTTGCCAGCACCCACACACTTCATCTTCTACCCAAAAAATCCCCATCCAGCTCAAGCACGAGTTCTAGCTCGTTTTGCTGCGATTTTCGATCTCTTAGCTCAAAGCTCCATTCACAAAACTGCTTTGGGAGATTGTTGCTTGGTATGTGACTCCTCCATTGGTCCAATTAGTTTTTGTTCTAGTGCTTTATTCATTGCAAATTTTTGCTGCATAGGTGACCATGTTCTTGAGCTTGCATGTTAAAATTTTGAGGTCCCAAGCAATTCCAATGCATGATATAGGCTCTAGGCACTTGTAGGAGTAGTTGCTATCAATCTTGTTTAGTTTTATCCACTTTTATTTTGAAGTTACTAAAATTTCAGAAATTTTCAAAAAAAGAAATATGCTTAGAAGAATGTACCAAGGAGGTTCCTCGGCAAAGAAAGGGCCAAGGATTGCTATAGGTGAACAAGATGTTAATTTGCCAAGGGACGCAAATGTACGGGCTTGTGAGTGGCCATCCGATGATTTTATGGTCGAAGCAGGCTTCAAGGAGGAATTTGACGCATATGTGCGTAATGCCAAGCTGGAGGACTTCTTACAAGATAAGTGTCCTCAATATTATCAATTGACTGATTCCTTTGTGCGGAGGTTCGAATATATTTCTGCGCGTAATTCTCCTAGTGTCATGTTTGATATTTATGATACATCTTATACCATGGATTTAGAGGATTTCACAACTGCTTGCAAACTCCCGCAGTGGGGTAATATCAATGATCCTTGCAAATCTGAATTTAGAGATTTTCTTGCTAGTATTACCGTGGGAGAATCTAGGGACATAGCACAAGCTACCATAGGGAGCATTCATTTTCCTGCTATACATTATTTTGCTCTCTTTATTGGTAGATGCATTAATGGTAAGGAAGAAGTATGTCACATGTGTGCTCCTGATCTTTGTGTCCACAAGAGTGCTGTGTCAGGTTATAAAGGTTATAACTTGGGGGCAATAGTTGCACGTAGGTTGCAGAATAATAGTAGAAGGGAGATTTCTTTGGAGGAATTTATGCAACCCGTGTGGCTAATTTTCTTAATATAGCTCCACAAGAGGGGGATATGATTGTACCTCCTGTTTATTTGGATAAAGAATCTATGTTTGATCATCATTTTCTTGAGAGGAATGAACAATTCCTCCATTATCGACTAATCTGTGACAGACGCAACGTCGTTCCTATTACTCTTCCTGCTCCCTACCTTTTTGATTATCAGGCAGAAGGAAGATATGTTGTCACTAGGGAAGAAGCAACTGAATATGAGAGGGGAATGGAGGCAGCTTGCCAACACGCTGCTGCTCAGGAGGCGGTCGCCTCTGCATCTCAGTACTACCCCAGTTTCACTTATGGATATCAGCCAGGCGGTCATTGGTATTAGACCAACTTAGGCCAAAGCCTAAGCTTGGGGGAGTATGTATTTCTTACCGACTTTGTATTCATGTTCACACGCTAGTCGTCGGTGCTCATACTCTTTCATTGTATTATCCATGCTAGTTTAAATTTCTTTTTCTAGTTTTTCTTCTTGTGTGTTTGATAAACTTTAAGAAAAACCAAAAAAAAATTTAGTTAGTTTAATTTCCTTGCTTGTAGTAGGAATTAAAATGAAAACCAAAAAGATTTCTCGTACTTCTTTTACTTGTTGGGAGCTTTCCCGTGTAAATAGTTTTATTTTCTTTTCTTTCTTTTGGGGGTCGAGAAGACCATATTGAAAATTCTTAGTGGCTCTTATATGCATGATTGTTTATTTAATTTAGAGCCCATATTACTTGTCTTATCTCTTGAGTTGAATGCTTGCAGATTCCATCTTAGTCCAATGCACGTACACTCTTATTATTATACACATCGTTCGGTCGTGCAAGTGAAAGGCAATAATGACGATATATGATGGACTTATTGGGATGAGAAAAGCTGGTATGAACTCGACCTCTCTTGTTTTTGTAAATATGATGAGTTCATCGTTCCTGAGTCAGCTATTATGAAGTAAACATATTTGCAATGACATTTAGAGATTATAGTTACTTGTGCCATGCTTGATTAGCTATGAGTTATAATGGTTTACCTTGCGTGCCAACATGCTATTAGAATGATTATGATGTGATATGATGGGATGGTATCCTCCTTTGAATGAATTGAGTGACTCGACTTGGCACATGTTCACGCATGTAGTTGAATCAAATCAACATAGCCTTCACAATATTTATGTTCATGGTAGATTATATCCTACTCATGCTTGTACTCGGTGTGAATTGATTTTAATGCATGTTTATGACTGTTGTCGCTCTCCCAATTGGTCGCTTCCCAGTCTTTTGCTAGCCTTCACCTGTACTAAGCGGGAATACTGCTTGTGCATCCAAACTCCTTAAACCCCAAAGTTGTTCCATATGAGTCCACTATACCTTCCTATATGCGGTATTTACCTGTCGTTTCAAGTAAATTTGTATGTTCCAAACTCCAAACCTTCAAATTAAATTCTGTTTTGTATGCTCGAGCAGCTCATGTTTCAACTAGGGCTGCTTATATCTTCCATGCTAGGTCGGTTATTCTGAAGAGGAGTGGACTCCGCTCCTCATTCACGAGAAAGGGCCGGTAACAGGGATGCCCAGTCCCATGATCCAAAAAGATCAAAGCAAATCAAAATAATTAAACAAAACTTCCCCAGGGTTGTTGTATGTTGGAGGCACTCATTGTTTCGAGAAAGCCATGGATTGATGCTTGTTGGTGGTTGGGGGAGTATAAACCTTTACCATTTTGTTTGGGAACTGCCTATAATGCATGTAGTATGGAAGATACATCCATATCATAGTTGTTGCGTTGACAACAAAAGTATGCCGCTCAAAATGTTATTCAATCTCTATTTTAAAATCGAGCTCTGGCACCTCTACAAATCCCCGCTTCCCTCTGCGAAGGGCCTATCTATTTACTTTTATGTTGAGTCATCATCCTTCTTATTAAAAGCACCCGCTGGAGAGCACACTATCATTTGCATTCATTACTATTGGTTTATATTGGGTATGACTTGACTGGATCTCTTTTACCATGAATTACAATGTTTAGTCAGTCCTTGATCTTTAAAGGTGCTCTGCATTTATGTTTTGCGGTCTCAGAAAGGGTTAGCGAGATACCATTTGTTATATCATGTTATGATTATTTTGAGAAAGTGTTGTCATCCGAGTTTTATTATTATGGCTCGCTAGCTGATTATGCTATTGATATGAGTAATTGTGAGACCTGTGTGTTATTGTGAGTATGGTTAGTTCATAATATTTGCTGAAACTTGAATGCTGGCTTTTCATGTTACAACAACAAGAGAAAACAGAGTTTGTAAAAGTTTTTCTTTATCACTTTCAGTTTATCAACTGAATTGCTTGAGGACAAGCAAAGGTTTAAGCTTGGGGGAGTTGATACGTCTCCAACGTATCTACTTTTCCAAACACTTTTGCCCTTGTTTTAGACTCTAACTTGCATGATTTGAATCAAACTAACCCGGACTGACGCTGTTTTCAGCAGAACTACCATGATGTTGTTTTATGTGTAGAAAAGAAAAGTTCTCGGAATGTCCTGGAAATCCACGGAGACACTTTTTGGAATTAATAAGAATTTTTGGCGAAAGAATTAATGCCAGTGGGCCCACAGCCTGTCCACGAGACAGGGGGACGCGCCCCCCTAGGGCGCGGCCTCCTATCTCATGGGCCCCGTGGACCTCCACCGACCTCAACTCCAACTCCATATATTCCGTCTCGGGGAGAAAAAAATCAGAGAGAAAGTGTCATTGCGTTTTACGACACGGAGCCACCGCCAAGCCCTAATCTCTCTCGGGAGGGCTGATCTGGAGTCCGTTCGGGGCTCTGGAGAGGGGGATTCATCGCCGTCGTCATCATCAACCATCCTCCATCACCACTTTCATGATGCTCACCGCCGTGCGTGAGTAATTCCATCGTAGACTTGCTGGACGGTGATGGGTTGGATGAGATTTACCATGTAATCAAGTTAGTTTTGTTATGGTTTGATCCCTAGTATCCACTATGTTCTGAGATTGATGTTGCTATGACTTTGCTATGCTTAATGCTTGTCACTAGGGCCCGAGTGCCATGATTTCAGATCTAAACCTATTATGTTTTCATGAATATATGTGTGTTCTTGATCCTATCTTGCAAGTCTATAGTCACCTATTATGTGTTATGATCCGACAACCCCGAAGTGACAATAATCAGGATACTTCTTGGTGATGACCATAGTTTGAGGAGTTCATGTATTCACTATGTGTTAATGCTTTGTTCCGGTTCTCTATTAAAAGGAGGCCTTAATATCCCTTAGTTTCCGTTAGGACCCCGCTGCAACGGGAGGGTAGGACAAAAGATGTCATGCAAGTTCTTTTCCATAAGCATGTATGATTATTTACGGAATACATGCCTACAATACATTGATGAATTGGAGCTAGTTCTGTGTCACCCTATGTTATAACTACTGCATGAGGAATCGCATCCGGCATAATTATCCATCACTGATCCATTGCCTACGAGCTTTTCATATATTGTTCTTCGCTTATTCACTTTTCCGTTGCTACTGTTACAACTACTACAAAACCCAAAAACATTTATCTTTACTTTTGTTACCGTTACCTTTATTATCAGACCACTTTTGCTACTAAACACTTTGCTGCAGATACTAAGTTATCCAGGTGTGGTTGAATTGACAACTCAACTGCTAATACTCAAGAATATTCTTTGGATCCCCTTATGTCGAATCAATAAATTTGGGTTGAATACTCTACCCTCGAAAGCTGTTGCAATCCCCTATACTTGTGGGTTATCAGCATTCATATAGAGTCATATCTTGTTCTAGTTTCGAGTTGTAATTCATATGTTGTAATCAATAGAAGTGTGATGATCATCATTATTAGAACATTGCCCAAAAAAAGGAAAAAGGGAAGAAAGGCCAAAAAAAAGAAAGGCCCCCCAAAAAAGAAAAAAAAAGAGAAAATAAATAAAAAGGGCAACGTTACTATCTGTTTTTCCACACTTGTGCTTCAAAATAGCACCTTGTTCTTCATGTAGTGAGTCTCATATATTGTGCTTCAAAGTAGCACCATGTTTTTCATATAGTGAGTCTCATAAGTTGTCTTTTTCATACTAGTGGGAATTTTTCATTATAGAACTTGGCTTGTAAATTCCTACGATGGGCTTCCTCAAATGCCCTAGGTCTTCGTGAGCAAGCAAGTTGGATGCACACCCACTAGTTTTCTTTTGTTGAGCATTCATTTATAGCTCTAGTGCATCCGTTGCATGGCAATCCCTACTCCTCATGTTGACATCAATTGATGGGCATCTCCATAGCCCGTTGATTATCCTCGTCAATGTGAGACTTTCTCCTTATTTTTCTTATCCACACAATCCCCATCATCATATTCTATTCCACCCATAGTGTTATATCCATGGCTCACGCTCATGTATTGTGTGAAGGTTGAAAAAGTTTGAGATTATTTAAGTATGAAACAATTGCTTGGCTTGTCATCGGGGGTATAGAAGTTGGGAACATCTTTGTGTGACAAAAATGAAGCATAGCCTAACTATATGATTTTGTAGGGATGAACTTTCTTTTGCCATGTTATTTTGAGAAGACATGATTACTTTGATTAGTATGCTTGAAGTGTTACTATTTCTTTTATCAATATGAACTTTTATTTTGAATCATTTGGATCTGAACATTCATGCCACAATAAATAAAATTACATTGAGAATTATGCTAGGTAGAATTCCACATCAAAAATTCTCTTTTTATCATTTACCTACTCGAGGACGAGCATGAATTAAGCTTGGGGATGCTTGATACGTCTCCAACGTATCTATAATTTTTGATTGTTCCATGCTATTATATTACCCCTTTTGGTTATTTATGGGGTTTATTTTACACATTTATATCATTTTTGGGACTAACCTACTAACCGGAGGCCCAACCCGTATTGCTGTTTTTTTGCCTATTTCAGTATTTCGAAGAAAAGGAATATCAAACGGAGTCCAAACGGAATGAAACCTTCGGGAGCATGATTTTTGGAACGAACGTGATCAAGAGGACTTGGAGTACAAGTCAAGAAGCAGCCGAGGCCTCCACGAGGTAGGAGGGCGCCCCCCCCTATAGGGTGCGCCCCCTGTCTCGTGGGCCCCTCGGGCGACCACCGACGTACTTCTTCCTCCTATATAAGCCTACGTACCCCGAAAACATCCAGGGAGCCAACGAAACACAATTTCCACCACCGTAACCTTCTGTATCCGCGAGATCTCATCTTGAAGCCTTCGCCGGCACTCTGCTGGAGGGGGAATCGACCATTTAGGGCTTCTACATCAACATCCTTGCCCCTCCGATGAGTTGTGAGTAGTTTACCACAGACCTACGGGTCCATAGTTATTAGCTAGATGGCTTCTTCTCTATTTTTGGATCTCAATACAATGCCCCCCCTCTCTTGTGGAGATCTATTCAATGTAAACTCTTTTTGCGGTGTGTTTGTCGAGATCCCATGAATTGTGGGTTTATGATCAAGTTTATTTATGAATAATATTTGAATCTTCTCTGAATTCTTTTATGTATGATTGAGTTATCTTTGCAAGTCTCTTCGAATTATCAGTTTGGTTTGGCCTACTAGATTGATCTTTCTTGCCATGGGAGAAGTGCTTAGCTTTGGGTTCAATCTTGCGGTATCCTTACCAGGTGATAGTAGGGGTTGCAAGGCACGTATTGTATTGTTGCCATCGAGGATAAAAAGATGGGGTTTATATCATATTGCTTGAGTTTATCCCTCTACATCATGTCATCTTACTTAAGGCGTTACTCTATTCTTATGAACTTAATACTCTACATGCAGGAAGGAGTCGGTCGATGTGTGGAGTAATAGTAGTAGATGTAGGCAGGAGTCGCTCTACTTGTCACGGACGTGATGCCTATATACATGATCATGCCTAGATAATCTCATAATTATTCGCTTTTCTATCAATTGCTCGACAGTAATTTGTTCACCCACCATAATACTTATGCTATCTTGAGAGAAGCCACTAGTGAAACCTATGGCCCCCGGGTCTATCTCTTATCATATTTGCTTCCAATCTACTTTTATTTGCATCTTTATTGTTTGCATCTATATTATGAAATACCAAAAATATATTTATCTTATCATACTATCTCTATCAGATCTCACTTTCACAAGTGGCCGTGAAGGGATTGACAACCCCTTTATTGCGTTGGTTGCGAGTTATTTGTTTGTTTGTGTAGGTGCGTGGGACTTTTGAGGAGCCTCCTACTAGATTGACACCTTGGTTCTCAAAAACTGAGGGAAATACTTACGCTACTATTGCTGCATCACCCTTTCCTCTTCAAGGAAAACCAACGCAAGCTCAAGACGTAGCAAAACTCGTGGCACAGATCCGACCAAGAGGAGATGGAATCTATCAGAGGTGCATCAACCGCAACTTGACGTTGGGCTTGAGCACCAACGGGAAGTAGTTGGCGAGTACCTTGCTGTCCCGAGCTCCGGCAGCTTGCATCGCGATGGTGTAAACACTCAGGAATTCGGACGGATGAGTCTTGCCGTCGTACTTCTCCGGGACCTCTGGTTTGAACTTGCGGGTAGTGGGCCACTGGAATTGCCGTAGCTCATGGGTAAACGGCGGACAGCTTATTGCATAAGGCAAGTCGCTAGAATCCTCCGGCGCAGGCCTGTACGCAGTGGGACCCACCCGCGCGCCTATCAGATTGGTGGCCCACTTCCTGTCGCCGCTCGATGGTGGTTAGAGCATCCTCCTTGAGCCGTTCCAGAAGAAATTGACGTTGGTTGCAACATGCTTGTGGATTGGACGATGTCGTGGATACGTCGTCACGGGCGTCGACCCGACGAGCCAGCGACCACCGCTGTCGCAGTGGAGGGGAGTGCACCATGGTCGCGGCGCCTCCAACCCTTCCACCGTCGACACGCGCCGGGTCAGTGGTCTGGCGCGATGAAGGACTTGCCTCCTGGTGGCTATCCCTGTTGGCGTGGCCAATAAGGCTTTGGATAGCAGCCCCCCACTCTTCTTGCTTCTCTGCAGCGGGAGGAAAGTCGAGGAGTAGCTGTGCTCGTGCCAACGCTTCTGCTCACATCGGCGGTAGCGATAAACGTGAGGAACGGGAGATGCTCGGACTTCTAACTACGTTAGAAGGAGCTCCATCATGGTTCCACGGCCGTGCGCCTTTTTCACTAGCATCTTGGCGTGCATATCGGCCCTGCGCATCTCGAGAATGATGCTGAGGGCTCTTGCCACGGCGACACCTGGGGTCACCAACGTCGTGGCGCTGCTCGTCGTGCACGACCTGGGTGGACCGCGATGCGTGCGTCGGTAGGGTCGTCTTCCTACCCTTGAAGGTCCCTGCACCGCCCGTAGGCAGCACGGCCCGTCCTTGGATGCAACGGTGTGCGGATCGTCGTTGTGGCTGTGGACGACGCCACTCGCCTGGCTCCTGGTACTAGAATGGTGTGGGCGGTCTTGATCTCCTCCGCCACCAACATCTACCCCGTCGCCCTTCTGTGCTAGCATGGGCAGACCTGCTCCAGACGAACCGATCGTCATGATCGTGTTCTTCTTCAGAGCCATGGCGATGAGCAAACTGACGCACTAACTACCAGATCCGATTTGCACAACCTCTTCCCCTACCTGGCGCACCTAAGATGTCGGGGAAACGACACCTATGGGGTCGAGTGGATCCCTTCTACAGTTGGTGGGGAGCAGGAATGCGCAAAGAGCAGGTCCGGTGATCAGTATGAGGGATTTTTACCCAGGTTCGGGCCGTTGAGGAGCGTAAAACCCTAGTGCTACTTTGAGTGTATATTTGGTGTTCTTGAACCTTAGCTAGCTGCTATGTGTGCCTGGTCCTAAAGTTTGAATCCTTCTCCAGTATGCCTCGGGCCTCCTTTTATACGTCTAAAGGGGTTGCCACAATGGCACACAAGAGGTGTAAAGTAGCTATAGTGTACATGGTTATCACTCGCGTTGTAGGACAAACGCATTAAATGCGCTGCTTACATGCCCTCCAACTTTATCAGTGACAGTAATAGAGCCCGTCCCGTCCGTCACCGCCTCACCCTAACTCGACACATATCCAGGCTGACGAGGCATGCAACACCAGGCTGACTAGCTAGCCGCTGTGCTGGCGCGGTGGCAGGATCTTCATGAAGATCTTCATGCCACGACGCAGGTGCTTGCTTAGTTGGCAGGCTGGTCGCCGCGCTGGAACGGTCGTGGGGTGGCGAAACCTTGTCGGCTGCGGGCCTAGCTATGGCCCCGTAGTTGTCCCGGCAAGGGTCTTGTAGGGGGACTTCGTCTTCTGGTCTCCACGAAGACTTGCATGCCACCATTCTTCACAAAGATTTGCATGCTACTACGCATGTGCCCCTGAGTCTTGGTCCTGACGTTGTGGTGTCAGAGCTCTCAGCCTCAAGGGTGGTGGCCTTGCTGGTGCTTCGCAAGCCGTCCCGGCAAGGATCTTGCGGCAAGGATGTTGCCGGGGGAGGTCTAACTTGTCTTCTACTCTTTGTTTACTACCTTGAAGGCTACCTTGGTAGTCTTGCATCTTGCCTTCTACTACCCCGTCAAACCTCGCCATGGGTGCGGCTACAACTGCCCGTGCACAAGGGGTATAGAAGGGCCCAAACTTATGTACACCGACACTACTGGACCTCATAGGTCAAACAAAGCATGTTCTGCACCAGAGTGGTATAGTAATCCTGCCCTAGAAGTCATGTTACTAGACCATGGCGAACCAACGAACTATGAAAAAGCTATGATGAGCCTAGATTCCGACAGATGGCTTGAGGCCATGAAATCTGAGATAGGATCCATGTATGAGAACAAAGTCTGGACTTTGGTGGACTTGCTCGATGATCGGCAAGCCATAGAGAATAAATGGACCTTCAAGAAGAAGACTAAAGCTGATGGTAATGTTATTGTCTACAAAGCTCAACTTGTCGCAAAAGGTTTTCAACAAGTTCAAGGGGTTGACTACGATGAGACTTTCTCACCTGTGGCGATGCTTAAGTCCGTCCGAATCATGTTAGCAATTGCCACAATTGACGATTATGAAATCTGGCAAATGGATGTCAAAACTGCATTCCTTAATGGATATCTCAAAGAAGAGTTGTATATGATGCAACCAGAAGGTTTTTTCGATCCTAAAGGTGCTAATAAAGTGTGCAAGCTCCAATGATCCATCTATGGACTGGTCAAGCATCTTGGAGTTGGAATATACGCTTTGATGAGGTGATTAAAGCATATGGTTTTATACAGAGTGAAGCATGTATTTACAAGAAAGTGAGTGGGAGCACTGTACCATTTTTGATATTATATGTGGATGACATATTGCTGATTAGAAATGATATAGAATTTCTGGATAGCATAAAAGGATGCTTGAATAAGAATTTTTCAATAAAAGACCTCGGTGAAGCTGCTTACATATTAGGCATCAAGATCTATAGATATAGATCAAGACGCTTGATAAGATTTTCAATGAGTACATACCTTGACAAGATTTTGAAGGAGTTCAAAATGGATCAGTCAAAGATGGAGTTCTAGCCTGTATTCTAAGGTATGAAGTTGAGTACGACTCAAAGCCTGACCACAGTAGAAGATAGAGAGAGAATGAAAGTTACTCCCTATGCCTCAGCCATAGGTTCTATAAAGTATGCCATGCTGTGTACCAACCCTGTTGTGTAGCTTGCCATGAGTTTGGCAAGGGGGTACAATAGTGATCCAGGAGTAGATCACTAGACAACTGTCAAAATTATCCTTAGAGGACTATGGAAATATTCCTCGGTTATGGAGGTGATAAAGAGTTTGTCGTAAAGAGTTAGGTCGATGCAAGCTTTTACACCTATCCAGATGACTCTAAGTCTATATCTGGATACGTATTAAAAGTGGGAGCAATTAGCTAGAGTATCTCCATGAAGAGCATTGTAGACATATAATTTTTTGAAATACATACGGATCTGAATGTGGCAGACCCGTCGACTAAACTTCTTTCACAAGCAAAATATGATCACACCTTAGTACTCTTTGGGTGTTAATCACATAGCGATGTGAACTAGATTATTGACTCTAGTAAACTCTTTGGGTATTGGTCACATGGTGATGTGAACTATGGTTGTTAATCACATGACAATGTGAACTATGGTTGTTAATCACATGACAATGTGAACTATGGTTGTTAATCACATGACAATGTGAACTATGGTTGTTAATCACATGACAATGTGAACTATGGTTGTTAATCACATGATGATGTGAACTAGATTATTGACTCTGGTGCAAGTGGGAGACTGAAGGAAATATGCCCTAGAGGCAATAATAAAGTTGTTATTTTATATCTCCTTATTCATGACAAAGGTTTATTATTCATGCTAGAATTGTATTGATCGGAAACTTAAATACATGTGTGAATACATAAACAAACACCGTGTCCCTAGTAAGCCTCTACTAGACTAGCATGTTGATCAAAGATGGTTAAGGTTTCCTAACCATGGACATGATTTGTCATTTGATAACAGGATCACATCATTATGATAATGATGTGATGGACAATACCCATCCGTTAGCTTAGCATAATGATCGTTCAATTTTTTTTGCTATTTCTTTCTTCATGTCAAATACATATTCCTTCGACTACGAGATTATGCAACTCTCGGATACCGGAGGAATACCTTGTGTGCTATCAAACGTCACAATGTAACTGGATGATCATAAAGATGCTCTACAGGTATTTCCGAAGGTGTTTGTTGAGTTGGCATAGATCGAGATTAGGATTTGTCACTCCGAGTGTCAGAGGGGTATCTCTGGGCCCTCACGATAATACGCATCATAAGCTTGCAAGCAAATGACTAAGGAGTTAGTCGTGAGGTGATGTATTACAGAACGGGTAAATAGACTTGCCGGTAACGATATTGAACTAGGTATGAAGATATCGACAATGGAATTAATCTCGGGCAAGTAACATACCGATGGACAAAGGGAATTACGTATGTTGTCATAACGTTTCGACCGACAAAGACCTTTGTAGAATATGTAGGAGCCAATATGGGCATCCAGGTTCCGCTATTGGTTATTGACCAGAGAGGTGTCTCGATCATGTCTACATAGTTCTCGAACCCGTAGGGTCCGCACGCTTAACGTTCGATGACACTATAGTATTATATGAGTTATGTGATTTGGTGACCGAATGTTGTTCGAAGTCCCGGATGAGATCAGGTACATGACGAGGAGTCTTGAAATGGTCGAGAGGTAAAGATTGATATATAGGACGAGGGTATTCGGATACCAGAAGTGTTTCAGGGGGTACTAGGTACTTATCGGGTCATCGGAAGGGGTTCTGGGCACCCCCGGCAAAATATATGGGCTTTATGGGCCAAGAGGGGAAACGCACCAGTGACAAGGGGCTGGTGCGCCCCCTATATGGGCCGGCCTAGGAGGAGAAGGAATGAGGGGAAGGGAAAGGAAAGAGTGGAATAGGATTTCCCCTTCCTTCCCTCTCCCCCCTCTTTCCTTCCCCCTCCGACAAATATGGCAGGGGGCGCGGCCAAGGGCAGGAGTCCAAGTAGGATTCAGACCTATTTGGGGCACCCCTTAGCCTCTCCAATCTCGCTCCCACCTATATATATGAGGAGGGGGTGCCTAGCACATGCCAGACAATTGCATAGCCATGTGCGGCGCCCCCCTCCATCGTTTACACCCCCGGTCATATTTTCATAGTGCTTAGGTGAAGCCATGTGGAGATCACTTCACCATCACCGTCACCATGTCGTCGTGCTGAAGGTACTCATCTACTACCTCGACGTCTTACTGGATCAAGAAGGCGAGGGACGTCACCGAGCTGAACGTTTGCAGAACATGGAGGTGCCGTGCGTTTGGTACTTGATCTGTTGAGGCGTGAAGAAGTTCGACTACATCAATTGCGTTGTGAAACGCTTCCGCTTATGATCTACGAGGGTACATAGACATACTTTCCCCCTCATTGCTATGCATCTCCATGGATAGAACATTGCGTGTGCGTAGAATTGTTTTTGTTTTCCATGCAAAGTTTCCCAACAACTTGTTGGGTTACTTGGTGGGAGATTATATGTTCAGATTGTTAATTGCATATTTATCTCCTCTGATCATGAACACAATTATGCTTTGTGAGTAGTTCCGTTTGTTCTTAAGTACATGGAAGAAGCCTTGTTATAAGTAATCATGTGAAGTTTAGTTTCGTTCATTTTTTTATGATATGTTATTTTGTTCTTCCTCTAGTGGTGTCGTGTGAACGTCGACTACATGACATGTCACCATGTTTGGGCCTATGGGAACGCATTATGGGATTAGTTCGTAGATGATGGAACTACTAGAGTAAGGGAATTTTCCATCAGCCAGTTCTTTGCCGTGGGCTAGCGGATGGCAAAGAAGGTCTTTGCCGTCCGCTTATGAAAAACACATGACAAAGAACAGGCAGATGGCAAAGATACTCTTTGCCATTAGCCAGTTCTTTGTCGTCCGCTAGCGGACGACAAAGAGATGGGTGGGGTCTAGTGGACAACACTGCTAGCGGACAGCAAAGAGGTTAATACCTAACGACTATTAACATCGAACCCCCATGCCCCTCTCTCTCTTCTCTCTCTTTACTCCCCGACCCAACCGCGCCCCCACCGCCGCGCCACCCCCGACACCCGCCGCTGACCCCCTGCCACCCTGCCCC
>NC_041385.1:401048421-401051407 GCF_002162155.2 Triticum dicoccoides | reverse complement strand
TAGCTGCCCTGACCCGCCACTCCGGCAACGTCGCCTTGTTGTCCGGTCATGACGCCCCTCCCCTACGGCGGATGCCTGAGCCCCGCCGTGAGGAAGGACGCGGGGCGGCCCCCTCCCCTACGGCGTACCTCCTCCACCGGCCGCCCCCTCTCATGGAGTGAGTTCCTCCTCCTCCTCGTTTTTTCTTTTTTTAGTTTTAGGTTTATGTTTAGTTTAGATTTAGTTTTAGTTTTAGTTTCAGATTTAGTTTAGTTTAGTTTTAGGTTTAGGTTTAGTTCTAAAAAAGTAGAAAATAAGAATAATTAGAAGAAGAAGAAGACAAAGAAGAAGAAGTAGAAGAAGAAGAAGAAGAAGACGAAGACGACAACGAAGAAGAAGAAGAAGAAGAGAAGGAGGGCGAGAGGAAGAACACGAATAATTAGGTTTTTTATTCTGTTTTTAGGTTTAGTTTAAGTTTAGTTTAGGTTTTTAGGTGTAGGTTTATATTTAGTTCAGTTTAGGTTTAGTTAATAAGAAAGAAGAAAGCTGAAAAAAGAAAAGAAGAAGAAGAAGAAGAAGAAGAAGAAGAAGAATAAGAAGAGGCGGAAGAAAAAGAAGAGGCGGAAGAATAAGAAGAGGAGGTTAGGGGTGCGTCGGCGCCGACGAAACCGGGTGGAGGGTCGGGGAAGAGGGTCGAGGATCGGAGCTGAGGGTAGAGGGTCGGGGCAGAGGGTCGAGGGTCGGGGCAGATGATCATGGATCGAGGAGGCGAGGGTTCGAGAGTCTAGGGGTCAATGGTCGAGGATCCTCCAATCCGAGTGCTATCCGACTGGTGTCGTAGCTTAAAATGAGCACGTTCCCGAGCTGAAGGTCATGAGCGTGGGCGAACTGCTTCCATGTGTGCACGAATAACGGATGGAAGTAATTTGCCTGCGCTGATGACCTTCCGAGCATGTCCGCATCTTAAGATACGACAACAACCGCACCATCCTCACAGTAAAGGAGTTCAACAGGACCACCAATGGGGTGAGGGGTCGAGGGTCCAGGGGTCGATGGTCGAGGATCTTCCGGTCCAAGTGCTGACCGACTGGTGTCGTAGCTGAAGGAAATGAGCGTGGGGGAACTGCTTCCATCCGTGCACGAATAACAGATGGAAGCAGTTCGCCCGTGTTGATGACCTTCCAGGGACGTCTGCATCTTAAGATACGAGAACAGCCGCACCATGCTCATAGTGAAGGTGTTCGAAAGGACCACCGAGGGGGCGAGGGGTCGAGGGTCTAGGGGTCGATGGTCGAGGATCTTCTGATCCGAGTGCCGTCCGACTAGTGGCATAGCATAAAATGAGCACGTCCCGAGTTGAAGGTCATGAGGGTGCGCGAACTGCTTCCATCTGTGCATGAATAACGGATGGAAGTAGTTTTCCCACGCTGATGACCTTCCGGGCACGTCCGCATCTTAAGATACGACAACAGCCGCACCATGCTTATAGTGAAGGTGTTTGACAGGACCACCGAGATGGTGAGGGGTCGAGGGTCTAGGGGTCAATGGTCAAGGATCTTCCGGTCTGAGTGCTGATCGACTGGTGTTGTAGCTTAAGACGAGGAAGTCCCCGAGCTGAAGGTCATGAGCGTGGGTTAACTGCTTCCATCCATGCATGAATAACAGATGGATGCAGTTCGCCCGCGCTGATGGCATTCAGCTCGGGCACGTCCGCATCTTAAGATACGACAACAGCCGCACCATGCTCACAGTGAAGGTGTTCGATAGGACCACCGAGGGGGCGAGGGGTCGATGGTCGAGGATCTTCCGGTCCGAGTGCCGACCGACTGGTGCCGTAGCTTAAGACGAGGAAGTCCCCAAGCTGAAGGTCATGAGCATGAGTGAACTGCTTCCATCCATGCACGAATAATGGATGGAAGTAGTTCGCTCGCGCTGATGACCTTCAGCTCGGGCACGTCCTCGTCTTAAGATATGACATCAGCTGCACCATGCTCACAGTGAAGGTGTTCGACAGGACCACCGAGGGGGCGAGTGTCTAAGGGTCGATGGTTGAGGATCTTCCGGCCCGAGTGCTGACCGACTGGTGTCGTAGCTTAAGACGAGGAAGTCCCCGAGCTGAAGGTCATGAGTGAACTGCTTCCATTTGTGCACGGATAACGGATGGAAGCAGTTCGCCCGCACTAATGACCTTTAGCTCGGGCACGTCCGCATCTTAAGATATGACAACAGCCGCACCATGCTCACAGTGAAGGTGTTTGACAGGACCACCGAGGGGGCGAGGGACGAGGGGTCGGTGGTCGAGGATCTTCCAGCCCGATTGCTAACCGACTAGTGTCGTAGCTTAAGACGAGTAAGTCCCCGAGCTGAAGGTCATGAGCATGGGTGAACTGCGTCCATCCGTGCATGAATAACGGATGGAAGAAGTTCGCCCGCGCTGATGACCTTCAACTTGGGCACGTCTGCATCTTAAGATACGACAACAGTCGCACCATGCTCACATAGAAGGAGTTTGACAGGATCACCGAGGGGGCGAGGGGTCGAGGGTTTAGGGGTTGATGGTCGAGGATCTTCCGGTCCGAGTGCTGACCGATTGGTGTCGTAGCTTAAGACGAGGATGTGCCCAAGCTGGAGATCACGAGCTCGGGTGAACTGCTTCCATCCGTGCATGAATAACGGATGGAAGCAGTTCACCCACGCTGATGAGCTTCAGCTCGGGCACGTCCTCATCTTAAGATACAACAACAGCCGCACCATGCTCATAGTGAAGGTGTTCGACAGGACCACCGAGGGGGCGAGGGGTCGAGTGTATAAGGGTTGATGGTCGAGGATCTTCCGACCTGAGTGCTGACCGACTGGTGTTGTAGCTTAAGACGAGGAAGTCCCAAAGCTGAAGGTCATGAGCGTGGGTGAACTTCTTCCATCCATGCACGAATAACGGATGGAAGCAGTTCATCGCGCTGATGACCTTCAGCTTGGGCACGTCCGCATCTTAGGATACGACAACAGC
>NC_041385.1:401011503-401047655 GCF_002162155.2 Triticum dicoccoides | reverse complement strand
TTCAGCTCGGGCACGTCCCCATCTTAAGATACGACAACAACCGCACCATGCTCACAGTGAAGGTGTTCGACAGGACCATCGAGGGGGCTAGGGGTCGAGTGTCTAAGGGTTGATGGTCGAAGATCTTCCGGCTCGAGTGCTGACCGACTGGTGTCGTAGCTTAAGACGAGGAAGTCCCCGAGTTGAAGGTCATGAGCATGGATGAACTGATTCCATCCGTGCAAAAATAACGGATCGAAGCAGTTTGCCCGCGCTGATGACCTTCAGTGTGGGCACGTCCTCATCTTAAGATACGACAACAACCGCACCATGCTCGGGTCAGGGGTCGAGGGTTGAGGGGTCGATGGTCAAGGACCTTTTTCAGGAGTCATTTTGGTATTCATGTCGGTATTCAATTTTTTTATGTTGTACTAATTCCTTTTACTCTTATGTCATGACAGGTGTTGAAAGATGGTGGGCGCTGGTCCTTCGCGTGGTGGGAGTGATACTTCCATTCCACCCGTACCTCTCCGAAGAGTGTTGTACGAGGATATGGCTTCACCGGTGGGCGATTCTTCGGCGGCGTTGTTGCCCACTGGGAGAGGAGGCCACGGAGGGAGGAAGAGAGAAGGCCGGGGAGGACGTGGCCACAAGAGAGGTAGGCAGGCTCCTACGCCTTCCTCGCCGCCACCCCCGGCTGAGTCACATGAGCACACGACTGCTAGGGGGGCACGTGTGAGGAGGAGGCTATGCGGAGTACGGTCCACAAGCCTCGGGTCGATGGGCCTTCGGCCCATGAGACTCCTATCCCCGAGCCTAGGGTCGACGGGCCTTCGGCCCATGAGATTTCGGGCCAGGATGCTTGGGCGCATGTGACTCCGCCCCAGGCTACGTCCTAGGAGACGTCCGGATGGGGTACCTGACAGGATCCGCCCGACGGGTCGAGTGGCCATGCTCATGGTGGCGGGCATTAGATTTCTGTTATCAGCACCAAGGACAAGGTGGTTGAGGGGCCACCGTCTACTAGCATGGTAGTACATGACTCCCGTCCGTGCCAGCGACCCGCAAGCAGAGGTGGCTGATTTGTCCTGATGGGACGAGGTAAGTGCATTTACTCTTTTTGTACCTTTTGCCATCATGTTTTTTCAAATATCTAATGTGTTGGCGCCTTGTCATGCTGCAGGGGTTGGGACCACCCTTAGGATGTCTGCAGGCCCAACAAAGCCCTTGGTGTGATTTGCCGGCAAAACTTCCCGGGGTGGGTCACGTTGCCCGGTGAGGGCCAACTTCCAGAGCTAGGATTGACCTGGGAGCACTACTTGGCTGCCCCGGCCTCGCTGGAGGAGATCATCGATGGTGTCTTGTGCCACACGAGGGCCGACATGGTGATCAGAATGTTTTGGGTAATTTCTCATTTACACAATTAAAAATCTTTAAATAAGTTTAGTTATTGTACTAATGAATGTTGTCTCGTTTGATTGCAGACCTTGTACAGGTGTGAGAAGGGATACGAGGAGGCCTGTGCAGGGGTTATCGATGCCGAGTGCAGGCGCCTACTACAAAACTTACGACATGAGGCTCTAGTGCAGGCTGTTCGAGACTACTTTGCCTTGCGCGATGTTCGGAATCCCAAGAAGTGCCGTGGAAAGTTTCTGAATAAGGAGGACTACATGAAGGTAACTGCCTATATTCTTAAGGCATTGTTCTTAGTTTCGTTGATTTGATTTGTAGACATAGCGCTCAAGTTTCTCTTTACTGACTTAGGTGCCCCCGAGATGGTGTGTAGATAAGATGCATTGTTGGCATGCGTTGGTGGATTCGTGGTGCTCAGACGCATGGCAGACCGTCCACAAAGATGCCAAGGACAAGCGTTCCCAAATGAGAGGTGTGCCAAACCATCAAGGCAACGATGATACGTCTCCAATGTATATATAATTTTTGATTGTTCCATGCTATTATATTATCCTTCTTGGATGTTTTACAATCATTTTATAGTCGTTTTATATCATTTTTTGGTACTAGCCTATTGACATAGTGCCCAGTTCTAGTTGCTGTTTTCTGCATGTTTTTTACATCACGGGAAATCAATACCAAACGGAGTCCAATCACAACGAAACTTTTTGTGGATTTTTTGGTCCAAAAGACATCCAGTGGGCCAAACACGCCTGAGGGGATCTCCGAGGGGAGCACAACCCACCAGGGCGCGCCTGGGGGGCCAGCTTGCCCCGGTAGGTTGTGCCCTCCTCGTTGGCTTCCCGCACCACCTCTTTGCTCTATAAGTACCCCAATATTACAGAAACCCTAGGGGAGTCGACGAAAATCAATACCAGCCGCCGCAGAGTCCAGAAACACCAGCTCCAATCTAGACACCATCTCGGAGGGGTTCATCATGTCCATTGGTGCCTCTTCGATGACGCGTGAGTAGTTCTTTGTAGACCTAGAGGTCCGTAGTTAGTAGCTAGATGGCTTCCTCTCTCTCTCTCTCTCTCTCTCTCTCTCTCTCTTGATTATCAATACATTGGTCTCTTGGAGATCCATATGATGTAAGTCTTTTTGCGGTGTGTTTGTTGTGATCCGATGATCATTGAGTTTATGATCAGATATATGTTATCCATGAAAGTTATTTGAGTATTCTTTGATCTCTTATATGCATGATTGATTATAGCCTCGTATTTCTTCTTCGATATTTGGGTTTTGTTTGGCCAACTTTATCTATTTATCTTGCAATGGGAAGAGGTGCTTTGTGATGGGTTCGATCTTACGGTTCTTGATCCCAGTGATAGAAATGGAAACGACACGTATGTATCGTTGCTATTAAGGATAACAAGATGGGGTCTATTTCTACATAAATAGATCTTGTCTACATCATGTCATCGTTCTTATTGCATTACTCCATTTTTCCATGAACTTAATACACTAGATGCATGCTGGATAGCGGTTGATGTGTGGAGTAATAGTAGTAGATGCAGGCAGGAGTCAGTCTACTAATCTTGGACATGATGCCTATATAATGATCATTGCCTGGATATCGTCATTGAAGTTCTATAAATTTCCTGACGGTAATTGTTTTCCCACCGTTTGCTATTTTCTCGAGACCCACTAGTGAAACCTACGGCCCCCAGGTCTCTTCTCATCATATTTGCCTTTGCGATCTATTTTGCTTTGCTTTTATTTTTAGATCTATTAAACCAAAAATACAAAAATACCTTGCTGCAATTTATTTATTCCGTGATGTATTTATCCTATCTACCACAATTATCTCACATTATCTTGCCTACTTGAGGCGCCATACCCGAAAGGGATTGACAACCCCTTTAACACGTCAAGTTGCGAGTATTGGTTATTTGTGTGCGGGGGCTGTTTACATGGTGTTAGGAGGTTCTCCTAGTGGTTCGAGAACCTTGGTCTCATCACTGAGGGAAATACCTACTATCTCTATACTGCATCATCCCTTCCTCTTTGGGTAAATACCGATGTAGTTCTAGCAGACATCAAAAGGAATTTCTGGCGCCGTTGCCGGGGAGGATCTTCAACTTCAACCAGGTTCCTAATCACAAGTATCATCTCCTCACAATTTACATTATTTTCCATTTTCCTCTCGTTTTCCTCTCCCCCACTTCACAAAAAATTGCCGTTTTATTTGCCCTCTTTTTCGTTCGCGTTTTCTCGGCAGATCTGTTTTTGTTGACCACTTTTTGTCGTTATGGATAGTTCTTCCTCTATTGCGTACAACCTCGAGAACGAGGTTCTTAACTTTAAACAAAGGGGTGGGGAGAACTTAAAATATGCTTGGTATAGGATTTGCAATGCTCATAATAGATCTATTCGTAAGCAATCTACCGTTGTTCTTCTTTGTTGTTTTTATGTGGGCATCACCACTTGGTATAGATTCGTCCTTGATACGATTATTGGTGGAAATTTCTTGATGTGTCCTTCTCTTGATGCTTTTAATGCTTTGGGAAATTTAGTGGGTTCAGCGCCTCTCATGATCAATGAAGCAATCATAACCCTTGAGAATGTTATGGAAAGACTAGATGCTATCGAAAAGAAAATGCTTACCGAAGAACATATTGAGAACTTGGATAGAAAAATGCAAAGTTATGCTAATAAAATTGGGTCAAAAGTGGGAGACGTTTTTAAGTTGATAAAAGGAAAGGGGACTATAATTCATGAAAGAATCGAAGAAAGCCCATCTAGAATTGATAAACTAGAAGAATTTTTTTCTAATCAAGGTACGGCTTTTGCTTCCGCTAAAACTCCCGTAAAAATTAGTAAGACTACTCAAGTCACTAAAAACAAGGGTGCAACTTCTAGAAATGATAAAGGAGATATTAAGATGATTAGTATCCATCCCAATTTTATTGAAATCATAAGAGACCCTTTTTGCAAAAATAAGGTTTTTAATCTCGTGCCTAGAAGTATTGTCGTTGAGAATTTATATGCAAAATCCTTGGAAAATCCTAAGTGTCCGATCAAATAATTGGACGATAAAGATGGCAAAACTTAGATCCTACGCGTTATGCCTAGCTAGGGGCGTAAAACGATAGAGCTCGTTGGGAGGCAACCCTACTTGTATCCTTTTGCTTTTTGGTTTTCTTGCTGTTTTAAATAAAATACACAATTATACCTCTGATTAGATGTTTTCTTGTGTTTTAAATTAGTGTTTGTGCCAAGCAAGGCCTTTGGGATGATTTGGGTGAGAGTTGATTTGATCTTGCTGAAAAAATAGAAACTTTTGCGCTCACGAAATTATTTTTCATTTTTGTCAGAAGAGTTCTTTTGAGTTGATTCTTTCTTCAGAAGATTAATAAACAAATTATTCACGTCGTCCTAATTTTTCAGAATTTTTGGAGTTACATAAGTATTCGAAGTAGTCAGATTGCTACAGATTGTTCAGTTTTTTGACAGATTCTGTTTTCTTTGCGTTGTGTGCTTGTTTTGATGATTCTATGGTTTTCTTTGATGTGATTTTTCCATAGAAAAGTTGGAATACAGTAGATATAATGCAAAAAATAAAATATGAATGGGTTTTCAACAGTACTTATAGTAGTGGTTTGCTTTCTTATACTAACGGATCTCACAAAGGTTTTGTTGACTTTTGTGTGATTGAAGTTTTCAAGTTTTGGGTGATCTTACGATGGATGAAGTAATAAGGATTAGCAAAAGGCTAAGCTTGGGGATGCCCGAGGGACCCGAAGATAATATTCAAGAAGTAGCAAGCAACTAAGCTTGGGGATGCCCCCGAATGGCATCCGCTCTTTCTTCTAACAACCATCAGTATCTTAATTGGGACTATGTTTTTATTCGTCACATATTATGAGTTTTTCTTGCAGCGTCTTGTATGATATGAGTCTTTTCTTGTTTTGTGTTTTTGAATCCTTGCTGGACACACCTTTTTGAGAGAGCCAAAAATTATGCTATGCTTGCTCCTATGCTTCACTTAAATTTTTAGAGCCATGGAATTGCTCCAGTACTTCACTTATATCTTTTTGAGCACGGTGTGCTTTGTTATTTTTGAAGAAATGCTCTCATGCTTCACTTAGATCTATTTGTGAGTTAGTAATTTTTTTATAAATTCTCTCTTGCTTTACTTAGATTATTTTGAGAGAAATAAAAATTATGCTCATGTTCTTCACTTAAATTTGTTTGAGCTTATCAAAAGCAACATATGAGGATATAATAAAAACTTTCATGAAGATCATTGGACAAAATAAACTTGATTCTTAGTAATGGTTTTGAGATATGATGATATGATATGTGAGTCATGTTGATGAGTAATTATGCTTTAGTAAGAATATTGATGTTAAGGTTTCTGATTCCCTATGCAAGCACGAAAGTCAATAGTTATGCAATGAAATTTATATCCTACTTGTGGTGCATTATTCAGTGTTATTTATGCTTAATGCTTGGGTACGAGATTTTTTGTTTCTTGGCTGGTCGCTTCTTAATCTTTTTGCTAGCCTTCATTTTGCACTAAGTATGATCACTACTTGTGCATCCAAAACCCTTTTAACTAGTTTTCCATATGAGTCCACTATACCTACCTATATGCGATATTTCTGTGCCGTTCAAATTTGCATGTGCTATCTCTAATTTTCAAAATAAATTTCTCTTTTGTGTGCTCTACCGCTCGCGAGGCGGTGAGGGGTGGCCAATATTTTGTATGCCAGATGTGTTATTCTCACGATGAGTGTTTATTCACTTTTCATTGCACGAGAGTACGACAAAGGTATTAGGGATGCCATGTCCCGAAATGAAAAATGAATATACTTTATGTTGTCAAATAATAAATTACTTGGAACGTGTTGGTATGGAGGGCACCCGTGGATACAGTTAGCCATGGAAAGTGAAAGTAATGGTGGAAAAAGGAATAAACTTTATTTTCAGTTTGGGAACCGCCTATGATGTATCTAGCATGGAAAGTGTTGGGAGCTCTAAGTCATTTTCGTTGGTGGGAAAAGTATGCCTCCCAAAATGTTTTTATCTCTCAATTTCCACTTTGAGCTCTCGCACCTCTACAAATCCCTACTTCCCTCTGCGAAGGGCCTTTCTTTTACTTTATGTAATTTTTATTTTGAATTTGAGTCTCCACCTTCTCTTATAAATCACCAACTAAGGGGCACTATGACCGTATTTGAGCATTGGGTGTAGCTAATATTCAAGTGTGTTTCATGAATGTATCAATGGTTGAGCATAATGGGCTAGGGATAACCTGCTTTAGTGTTGATATTTTGTAAGACATGGTTTCTTGTTGGTATGCTTGAGTATTAAAGTCTTCATGTCAAAACTAGACTATTGCCTTGAACCATATAAAAGTCCAAATGTCCATGCTATAAATAAAAGAAATGTGATGAACATGTTAGGCAGCATTCCACACCAAAAAATCTGTTTTTATCATTTACCTACTCGAGGACGAGCAGGAATTAAGCTTGGGGATGCTGATACCTCTCCAACGTATCTATAATTTTTGATTGTTCCATGCTGTTATATTGTCATTCTTGGATGTTTTACAATCATTTTATAGTCATTTTATATCATTTTTTGGTACTAACCTATTGACATAGTGCCCTGTGCTAGTTGATGTTTTCTGCATGTTTTTTACATCGCAGGAAATCAATACCAAACAGAGTCCAAATGCAGCGAAACTTTTTGTGGATTTTTTTGGGCCAGGAATGCACCTGAGGGAAGCTCCAAGGGGAGCACAACCCACCAAGGCGTGCCTAGGGGTCCAGGCGTGCCCCGGTGGGTTGTGCCCTCCTCGTTGGCCTCCTACACCGCCTCTTTGCTCATAAATACCCCAATATTCCAGAAACCCTAGGGGAGTCGACAAAAATCAATTCTAGCCGCCGCAAAGTCCAAAAACACCAGATCCAATCTAGACACCATCTCAGAGGGGTTCATCATGTCCATTGGTGCCTCTCTGATGATGCGTGAGTAGTTTTTTGTAGACCTACGGGTCCGTAGTTAGTAGCTAGATGGCTTCCTCTCTCTCTCTCTCTTGATTATCAATACAATGGTCTCTTGGAGATCCATATGATGTAAGTCTTTTTGTGGTGTGTTTGTTGGGATCCGATGAACTTTGAGTTTATGATCAGATCTATGTTTTTATCCATGCTGTTATATTATCATTCTTGGATGTTTTACAATCATTTTATAGTCATTTTTTTACCATTTTTTGGTGCTAACCTATTGACATAGTGCCCAGTGCCAGTTGTTGTTTTCTGCATGTTTTTTACATCGCAGGAAATCAATACCAAACGGAGTCCAAATGCAACGAAACTTTTTGTGGATTTTTTCGGGCCAGAAGACATCTAGTGGGCCAGGAACGCACCTAAGGGGAGCACAACCCACCAGGGCGTGCCTGGGAGCCCAGGCCTGCCCCGGTGGGTTGTGCCCTCCTCGTTGGCCTCCCGCACCACCTCTTTGCTCTATAACTACCCCAATATTCCAGAAACCCTAGGGGAGTCGATGAAAATCAATTACAGCCGTCGCAGGGTCCAAAAACACCAGATCCAATCTAGACACCATCTTGGAGGGGTTCATCATCTCCATTGGTGCCTCTCCAATGATGCGTGAGTAGTTCTTTGAATACCTATGGGTCCGTAGTTAGTAGCTAGATGGCTTCCTCTCTTTCTCTTGATTATCAATACAATGGTCTCTTGGAGATCCATATGATGCAAGTCTTTTTGCGGTGTGTTTGTTGGGATCCGATGAACTTTGAGTTTATGATCAGATATATGTTATCCATGAAAGTTATTTGAGTCTTCTTTGATCTCTTATATGCATGATTGATTATAGGCTCGTATTTCTTCTCCGATATTTGGGTTTTGTTTGGCCAACTTGATCTATTTATCTTGCAATGGGAAGAGGTGCTTTGTGATGGCTTCGATCTTACGGTGCTTGATCCCAGTGACAGAAAGGGAAACGACATGTATGTATCGTTTCTATTAAGGATAACAAGATGGGGTTTATTTCTACATAAATATATCTTGTCTACATCATGTCATCGTTCTTATTGTGTTACTCCGTTTTCCATGAAGTTAATACACTAGATGCATGCTGGATAGCGGTCGATGTGTGGAGTAATAATAGTAGATGCAGGCAGGAGTCGGTCTACTAATCTTGGATGTGATGCCTATATAATGATCATTGCCTGGATATCGTCATGATTATTTGAAGTTCTATCAATTGCCCGACAGTAATTGTTTTCCCACCGCTTGTTATTTTCTTGAGAGAAGCCACTAGTGAAACCTATGGCCCCGGGGTCTCTTTTCATCATATTTGCCTTTGCGATCTATTTTCCTTTGCTTTTATTTTCAGATTTATTAAACCAAAAATACAAAAATACCTTCCTGTAATTTATTTATTCCGCGATCTATTTATCCTATCTACCACAATTATCTCATGTTATCTTGCCTACTTGAGGTGTCGTACCCAAAAGGGATTGACAACCCCTTTAACACATCGGTTGCGAGTATTTCTTATTTGTGTGTAGGGGCTGTTTACATGGTGTTAGGAGGTTCCTACTGGTTTGGTAACCTTGGTTTCATCACTGAGTGAAATACCTACCGTTGCTATACTGCATCATCCCTTCCTCTTTGGGGAAATACCGAAGTAGTTCTAGCAGACATCAAGCGCCAACTTATATCAATATGGGCGGAATTGGGTATGTGGTTTGCTTCACGATTCATGAAATTCATTCTGTCATGGTAGCTTGAGCCCTTTAATTACTTATACTATGTTCCTCTCTTTTAGGCGGGGTACAGTATGGCACCGGTGCCCGAGGTGTTCGACCTCTATGCCATGGCCCATACTGCCCCGTTCAAGAAGACCAAGGCATTCTTTGCGTCTGACCTCGATGATCCAAAGAACTTGACCAACATCTCCTCCAACAACAAGCTCATGAGGTACAGATATGTGGGGAAGGCGAGGAAAGGGGAGGACTTTAACCCGAGCAGGCCGTTTTATTCGGAGCTGGTAATGATATCTGGTGGCGGGAGGTCCCATGGCTCGATAGCCATTGGAGATGGACTTATCCATCGTCCTCACACTCTTCCAAAGATCAAGGCGCCAAACGAGCTCAGATCCTAAGATAAGGCCTCGTCCACGGCCAATTAAGCTCGCCTTCCAGGTTAGTTATACACTCAGATTTCTTTCAAGCATTACATTGTGTGTGTAGCCATCGATGATTATAATGCTAACGAGGAGTGGTGTGGCAGGCTGCTCTTCAGAGTGAGAGAGATAGAACCCAGGCGCTTCTGGCGGAGAGGGACCAGGAGGCGGAGTAGAAGCAGCGGGAGTTGCAGGAGAGGACGAACAGTTTGATAGAGGAGGAGAGGGCACGGAATGACATGCAGAACCGAGCCATGTACGAGCTCCTCATGGTAAGTTTCTTCTACATATTAGCCAAATCATTCACTTACTGTTCTTTTCATTACTAACTAGTTTGACTGACCCGTGAAAACCAAATGTGCAGCCTGTTTGCCAGAAGACCGGTCAGATCCCTCCGCCGATGCCAGAGATTGCTCCGAGGACCACGGTGAGTTTAATTTGAATGGTCATTACTTACTAGTATTAACATTTGAGTGTCGTCATGCTAACGAGAGATTGCAAATGATCTTTGGTGCAGCGTGCCTCCAGACAAGCATCACATGATCCTTCTCCAGGTGGTGGTACTGACACGAGCAACGCCGGTGCTTCACCTCCGTGATGACGGTAAGTTTTCTCTAGTGTTTTACTTACCAAATGCATAAAGACATAGACTTAGCTTTATTTCCTCCAAAATGCTTAGACTTAGCTTATCCTCCTCCAAAATGACATAATTAGCTTACTTAGCTCCAAAATGATCTATGCTTAGCTTTGTTTCCTCCAAAATGACCTAAGTTAGCTCTAACATGCTAAGTTATCTCTAATATGCTTAGGTACCTAGGTTTGCTCAATAATGACATACACTTAGCTTACTTATGTAAAAAATGGCATAATTAGCTTACTTAGATTTGAAATGGCATAACAACCTTGGTAACCTCATATATGTCATATATTTAGCTTATTTTCCTCGAAAATGACATAATAAGCTTAATTAGCTCCAAAATGATCAATTTTACCTAAGTTAGCTACAAAATGACCTAAGTTAGCTCTAAGTTAGCTCTAAAATGCTTAGTTACCTAGGTTAGCTCCATAAAGACCTATACTTAGCTTACTTATGTCAAAAATGGCATAATATGCTTAGTTAATTCAAAAATGGCATAAATAGCTAGGTTACCTCCAAAATGACCCATTTTACCTAAGTTAACTCCAAAATGATCCATTTTACCCATGTTAGCTCCAAAATGATTCATTTTACCTATGTTAGCTCCAAAATGATCCATTTTACCTAAGTTATTTACAAAATGATCCATTTTAGCTTGGTTAGCTCCAAAATGATCTATATTAGCTAGGTTCGCTCATAAATGATCCAGTTTAGTTAGGTTAGCTCCAGAATGATCCATTTTACTTGAGTTAGCTCCAAAATGATCCATTTTAGCTAAGTTAGTTCATAAATGATCCATTTTACCATGGTTAGTTCCAAAATGATCAATTTTAGCTAAGTTAGCTCATAAATTTCTTTTTACCTAATTTAGCTCATACATGTCATTTTTACCTAAGTTAGCTCATAAATATGTCATATACTTCTTCTTCTTCATTTTCTTGTTCTCCTTCTTCTTCTAACTTTCTTATTTCCCATTTTGCACATTTTATTCACTTGACGAAAGCTTGCATTGATGGAGTGCTTCTTATCCCTTCCCATGGTTCATTTGTATCGATGAACTATGCATGTATTATTGGATGAAACTATTGTAATATATATGGTTGGATGCCTCTATGTCCAACTTGCTATGTATGATGGAACTTGCTATGGTTGGATTGAACCATGCATGTATGATGAAGTTATATGTGTTGGATATCTTATATGTTTGCTATGTGTGTGTGTATATATATATCATCTATTTGCTTTGAAAATTCTTGGATATAAGAAAAAATAGAAAAAAGAGGCAATGCAGCCTCTTTGCCGTCTGCCACCGACGGTAAAGGGCTATTTGCCGTCTGCCACGGGCGGCAAACAGGCCACGTTGCAGCAACCTGTGCAACCTGGGAGCTATACCATATGGTTTCTTTGCCGTCTGTGGTAGACAACAAAGGGGAGGCAACGTTTGTCGTTCGCTGGCAGACGGCAAAGGCTGGCGTTAGCCACCTAACATGGCTAACGCCTATTCATTACCATCCGGATTCTTTGTCGTCCTCCACAGATGGCAAAGGTTCTTTGTCGTCCGCTTTGAGAAAGCAGACGACAAAGAACCTGTTTACCGTCATCCTCTTTGCCGAACAGCTTTGCCGTTGGTGGCAGACGGCAACGAGCTTTGTTGTCCTCGTTTGGTGCCTTTGCCGTCTGCCATGGCAGATGGCAAATATGCCGATTCCTGTAGTGCGGGTTACTGGAATGACGGAAACCTAAGCCCCAGTTTATGTGTAGTTCCGTAAGGGGCTGTTTTGGATCCTAATGTTTAATGCTATGATTAGATTTATCTTAATTCTTCTCCTGTAGTTGTGGATTGTTTGTTCAAGTAGATTGTTTGTTCAAGTAAGCTCCGGTCTAATCTCCCCCACATAGCAACTTATCAAAGGAATGACCGTGAGTCAATGAATAATGGTGAAAGTAACTAGATGAATTCCCGTGTGTCCTTGAGAATGTTTAAATCACTATAAGAAGTATTTTCGGCTTGTACTTAGCAATAATAAGGATCGGACTACCTTGCTACACCTTACTACTTTTGTTACATATCATGTATTACCAATTATCTTGCTATCGAACTATCTACCAAAACTACCTCTATTCAGCCCAAGAGGAAGAAGCCCAGAGCAAAGCCTTTCACGGCCCAGACGACTGAGGAGCTTGCTTCTGAAGGTATCCCTCCGGCGACGCCTATCGCTCGACTTCAGGAGATTGGAAGAGAGCTAGAAATTGATGCCTCTCTCATTTCTGTGGATGCACTTATGGTGGACCCACCAGCTTCTGCCCCAATTATCCCTGATGTTTAGTATGCCCTTGGACTGTTGGGTGTGGCAGACCCTTAACCATGCTTGTTTTATGTTTTTAGTCAGTCAGTTGTGTCATGAACTCTTTTATATCCTTGTGCTGGGTCAGACTATGCTCTACTATTTTGGACATGTGGCATTGTGTGTCATGTGGTTTTATGATTACCAGTTTGGGCCTTAATGAGTAATCTTTGTAGAAACTGGAATGTGTTGTGCTGGAATGTAAGAGGTTTGAATTCTGAAGCTAGGCAAAGAGCTGTCAGGCAGAAAATTTAGGAAAGCCAATGCTCTATAGCCTGTTTACAAGAAACTAAGTGCTCTTCCTTTGACTCCAGGTCAATCAATAGTTTCTGCCCTAAAAGAATTGACTCTTTTGCTTGCTCCCCTTCCATGGGAGCTTCTGGTGGTATCCTTGTGGTTTGGAATTCCACTACTTTTATAGGCACTTTGATTGAAATTCAGCAGTTTGCTGTTGTCATTTAGTTTACCTCCAGGCAGAACAATGAAAGATGGACTTTAGTTGTTTTTTATGGCCCTTGTCAGGGTGAAGCCAGGGATAATTTTGTTAATTGGTTATATAACTTGTGTATCCCTCTTGATGAGCACTGGTTGCTGCTAGGTGATTTTAATTTCCTCAGATCAGTGGATAATAGAAACTTACCTGGTGGAGACATAAATGACATGTTTATCTTCAATGAGATTATTGGGCACTTGGGCCTTCTTGAGCTACCAATTAAAGGTAGATCCTACACTTGGTCTAATATGCAAGATATCCCTCTTCTTGAGTAGTTAGATTGGTTCTTCACCTTAGTGGACTGGATTACTGACTATCCCATGACCGAGGTTCTGCCACTGGCCAGGACTACCTATGACCATATCCCATGCTTGGTTTCAATCAAGACTTCCATCCCAAAGTCAAACCTTTTTAGGTTTGAAAATTATTGGATGGAGCTAGAGGGCTTTATGGAATGTGTTGAATCTTCTTGGCTAATCCCTTCTAGGAAAGTGCACATTACTGCTAAGATTGCAGACAAGCTAAAGCATCTAAGAATGTGCCTTAAGAGATGGCAATTGAATTTCTCCAAGTTAAATTTTTTTGATCAGCAAATGCAATCATGTTATCTTCCTTCTTGATGAGTTGGAGGAGTGGAGGCCCATGTTTAGGCAGGAATTCAACTTCAGAAGAATTGTTAAGGTCCACTTGGAAAAGCTCCTGCACTTGCAGTGCCTGTACTGGAAAAAGAGATGCACTATCAGGTATATTAAGGTTGGGGGAGAGAACACCAATTTTTTTCATGCCTTGGACACTAAGAGACACAGGAGAAATTCCATAGCTAGTCTTAAACTACCTAATGGTTCTGTGGTCTCTGACCATTCTCAAATGGCTGGAGTTATTTGGAACTGCTTCAAGAGCAGAATGGACACTTCTAGAGGGATTGTCATGGGATTTGATTTATCTTCTCTAATCACTCCAGTAGCTGGCCTAGAGGTGCTCACTAAGCCTTTTGAAAAGGAGGAAATGGATACTGTGGTCAAGCATATGCCTGTGTATAAAGCACCTAGACCTGATGGTTTTAATGGTCTGTTCTTCAAGAAGTGCTGGCACATAATCTCCAAGGATTTCTATGATTTGGCTCAGGCTTTCCATGAGGGAACTGCAGTCTTGGAAAATATCAATAGTTCCTTCATTACCCTAGTGCCTAAGAAGCTTTCACCTGAGGAAGTAGGAGACTATAGACCTATCTCTCTCACTAGCATGTGGTTGAAGTTCCTTTCCAAAATGGATGCCAATAGGTTCCAGAAACTGATCATGCAATGCATTCATAAAAATCAGTATGGTTTCATTAAGAGCAGAACAATCCAGGATTGCATTGGTTGGACCTTTGAATATTTACACCAGTGCCATCAGTCCAAGAGGCCAATTGTGATCCTTAAGTTGGATTTTGAGAAGGCCTTTGATTCTGTGGAGCATGAAGCCATCTTCCAAATTCTCAGGCACAAAGGCTTTAATGAGAAGTGGATCCTTTGGATGAAGCAGCTGCTTTCCACTAGTACTTCTTCTGTTCTTCTTAATGGTGTCCCTGGGAGGAAATTCGTTTGCAAAAAAGGAGTCAGGTAGGGTGACCCTGTATCTCCTCTGCTTTTTGTTATTGCTGCTGATCTTTTGCAAACTGTGATTAATGATATGTTTAGGAAGGGTATCCTTAGACTATCTATTCCTTACCATGATAAGGACTACCCTGTCATACAATATGTTGATGATATATTGATCATCTTACCTGCTGACAGGGCACAACTTCCTACCCTGAAGGATATGCTGAAGGTGTTCTCTCAATCCACAGGTCTTGATGCCAACAACCATAAATCCTTCATTATTCCTATAAATGTTGACCATGTAGTGATGGTGGACCTTGCTGCTGCTTTTGGATGCCAAATTGGCAAGATGCCTTTTACATATCTTGGTTTACCTTGGGAACTACAAGGCCAAAAATGGTGGACTTTATGCCTCTTGTGGACTGTATGGAGAGGAGAATGACTGCCAGATCCTCCTTCCTTAATCAAGGTGAAAGATTGCAGTTCCTAAACTCTGCTTTGTCCTCCATGCCAATTTTCTTTCTGGGTAGCCTGGTTGTTCCTGCTGGTATCCTTAAGCAGCTGGAAAGAATCCAAAGACAATGCCTGTGGAGGAAACATAGAGATGAGCCTGCACCATCTCTTGCTGCCTGGGATCTGATTTGCAGACCAAAAAACAAGGGTGGTCTTGGTATTCTAAACTTGGGTGTTCAGAATGTGGCATTGCTTCTCAAGCATGCTAGTAGTTTCCTTAACAGGAGATATATTCCTTGGGTGTCCTTAATCTGGGATTCATATTATTATGATGGAGTGCCACAGGGAACAATTTTTGTGGCTCCTTTTGGTGGAGGGATATTTGCAAGGTAATGCAGAACTTTAGGGATTGCTCCTGGGTGCAGATTAATGCTGGAGAAACTCCTCTTTTCTGGTCTGACAATTGGAATCTTGGCAATGAAGTTTCTAGCCTGCAGTCTAGATTTCCAAGATTATTCTCTTTTGCCAAGGATCCCTGGATTTCAGTTAAGGAAATCTTCAATACCTTGGACTTGTACCAGCTTTTCCACCTACCTTTGTCTGCTCAAGCGTTTGCTGAGTTAAATCTAATCAAAGATATCGGGCTCCCACAGTAGAGATGCTACTTCCAAGGATCTGTGGTTTTGGCAGGGTTCTTCAAAGGTCTTCAAGCCCAAGCTGTTTTATTGCCATACGTTTGTGTCTGAAGCTTTCAACCCCTTGCTTTGCTGGATTTGGAAATCCTCTTGCACTTTAAAGATCAAGGTATTTGCTTGGATGCTTATCATGGACAGACTGAATACCAAGGATATGGTTGATAGGAGACACTGGCACATGAATGATGGTGTTTATGGTAAGCTCTGCCCACTTCAAACTAGAGAAACCAGAGACCATCTATTTTTTAACTGCAACTTTAGTGTTAGGGTTTGGAATTTATCTGCAGATTGATTGATCTGATGGCAACTCCATGTCTGACTTGGTTGTTCAGGCAAGGAGAAGCTTTGATAAGCCTTTTTTCATTGAAGTAGTGGTCATTGCCTGCTGGAACATCTAGATCATCAGGAATGCCATGGTTTTCAGAGGTGAGAGGGCAAGTTTCAATAAATGGAGATGTGCTTTCAGGCATGACATGACTCTTATGCAGCACATAATCAAATTTGTTTACAAGGATGACTTGTTGAAATGGATCTCCTTCCTGCCCCCTTAAGTTTAGCTTGTTGTTTAGATTTTTCCTTTCTTCTTGGTTACCTCTTGTAATCATGCTGTTGTAACTGTTACCTTTTTATTAATAAAAATTTTGAAATGTTGTGGGGGTTTTCCCCACAGTTCACAGTAAAAAAACACTTGTAGAGAATACCTTGCTAAAACCGCTTATCGATTCCTTCTGCTCCTTGTTGGGTTCGACACTCTTACATATCAAAAGGACTACAATTTATCCCCTATACTTATGGATCATCAGAGACATATCAGCATTCCCAAGCTTAATTTATGCTCGTCGTTGAGTAGGTAAATGATAACAAAAAGAATATTTGATGTTGAATGCTACCCAACATGTTCTTGATCAAAAAATCAAACTTGGATATGAATATTGGGACACGAATGATTCAAGGAAATAATCTACCAATTTGACACAAACAATAATATATAAACATGCAAGAAAACAATTTATTGCCTTTCAAAATAATGATGTTAAAGAAAGTGATATCTACATACTTAATCATGATAAGCATGGCATGCTCAGTCTTCCCTGCATATAGATATCAAATTAAGAACAACCCCAATGCCAAACCCAGCAATCAAATCATACTTTTTCTCACTTCAAGTTTTTAAACTTTCACACAATACTTGAGCGTGAGATAAGGTATTTAGCACTTAGGGTGGCAAAGAGAATGGTGATTGGGGTTTGTAAGAGAAGACAAGAAGTTATAAGAAAGTCTTACATCAATGAGGTTGGATCGTTAGGCAATGGAGAGGCGTTACAATCGATGTTGATGCAAGGAGTAGGGATTGCCATGCAACGGATGCACAAGAGCTACTAGTAGAATGCACGTGCATTGCCACAGGCTTTTGAAATATTTTGCTGAAGTTCTATAGACATAATGCATGTTAAATTTCACATGTAGAGAAAATATAACACGTGCACAATCAGGTAATAATTGAAGTCCACTTCACTTGCAATGTGCAAAATGATTAAAAAGGGACAATTTGACAATGTATACATATAGAGTTCTTATCTAACAAAAAAATGTTTCAAATTAAAATCTGCTTGATGCGCTTAAGAAATTCTCGCACACTATCAGCGATGTGGTCTTTAACTCCATTTGCATGATATTTGAGCAAGCATAATAAAAACTTATTTCTCAACTCACATCCATCATGCACAAGCATACTATGTAGTTAGCATGAATACTTCAGGTCAAAGGTCTTAAAATGTGTAATGGAGAATACTCATTGTGCAAACCAGACAAACCAATTCTTTACCGTTCCACCAGAGCATAAAGTAAAAACAAAATAGCCACACACATCCATGAAATTTCCTAAATTAGTATTATCTTGAATATAGTGATAACAAAAATAAATGCAAGTAGTATTTTGAATGTTATGATAATAAAATATATAAATTTACCCATCTATCCTCGTTGGAATATCACACGTAAATAAGGGTGCCATCTAGATATTTCGGAGTTCCAGCCCCTTCTGGCGATGTCGTCTCGGAACCTTTGTTGATGGTTTTTCTAATGTCACCAGAGTACATCGCTATCTCTCTCATATTCTGCAAAAGAATCATATAAAATATGTACCTTTTGTATTATCATGTATAACATACATATATAAATAAGGATTATTTCTATGCACCTCTTCGAGTGGTGTCTCGGTCCGACCCATCATCATTATGTCAGTGCCTATGTCATCAGATATTTTTAAAACATCATCCAAATCCATCACTTTTTATCTCTGCCGAATAAAACTTAAAATATAATAATATAATAATATTTATATTGTATTATACAAACATATATAATATATTAAAATGAAAGTGGGACTAACATAGTTGTTTTTGTTTGAAAAAAAATGAGTACCCCTAATTAGTTTTTTTTAGATAGCATGAAGTGTCCACCCAGGGACCAAAACTCTCTGAGGCGCGGATAGGCCAACCCAAAAGGAGATGGGCCTAGCTCGAGCCTAATACAATTCCTCTGTGGTTATTTTGAGAGAATTCCTTATTTAACACCGTCTTAAAATTTCTTTCCCTATTTAACACCGAGAAATATTTTCTTCTCTATATAACACCGATTCTAAAATGTATACCCTATATGACACCTTCGTCCATTTTGGGACTTAACAATGTTAAATGACACTTGAAAAGACCATTTTGCCTCTCATGTGGTATGTGACCAGAATCTCTACTCCTAATGTCTGAGTTGGTAGGATTGCGTCCATGGTTTATTTTTGTCTGGTCTTTTTTCTTCGGTTTTTTGTCTCGTCCCACCACCCTCCCGCTAAACAACGAAAAAACCCACTCCTCTCTAGATCCACCCCCTCCTGACAGAACCCGTGCACACACATACGCACGCCACCGGTTCATCATCCTCCTCATGATCGCCCAATCCCGCCTACAAGCCATGGCGGCCGCTCTCCCCCCCCCCCAGATGCCTTGTCGATCCTTCTCCACACGCCACCACCTCCCTTGCGAACACGCCTTGCCATGGATCTCAATCGGCGCCATGAAGGTCGTGGCCTCCCCAACCAGTGACGTACTAGATCTGGCCATCGTTGACGCCCTCCAAATCAGTGATCGATCAAGGTAGGGGTGTGTGGCTCTATCCATCTTCCTGCGTGTATCGCGGCCGTGTATCCCGGGCAAGAGTGTTGTGAGATTGGGAGGCGATCAAAAGGAGGAAGAGGAGATCCATGGTTGGGGATACATTCAATGACCTAGGCATCCTCCTCCCTGACATCATAGTCGAAGCCCGCAACCATTGCCTCCTCAATCTACACCGGTACATCGAGGTGCTATACAAACGGTTTTTAACCCCTTTCTGCAACGGTGTTGTGAACCGTCACCTAGTGAGTGACTGCAATAGGGGGGTCCTTCCCACATGACCCAGAAACTGTTGGGGATATGCCCTCCTAGCACACACGCTTAGCAAAATGAGGTCGTGTGCGACCGACGAGCGAGCAAATACGGTTACATGTACAATAGTGCTAAAAATACAATTATACAGGCAAAATCATTTCCGGTCGTAAGTACATCCCACACAGTCAGTCCCTGCTAAACATTTCCGTTTGAATATACATCCCACACAGTCTCTCCAAGGAAAACATTTTCGTTCGCAGGTACATCACACACAATTGTCCCCGTTAAATTGTTTGTGATAGCGTTGCCATCACACACGAAATTAACAATTTTATCGTTTGCGTTATTGAATGCATCACACACGGTGTGTAGAAGAAACTGTGTGGCAAAGGCTGTCCATCACACACAGCTTTTATGTGGTAAATGTTTGCGCAAGTTGGCCTAACGCAAACAGTTTTGAAGAGAATGTCGTGTGTGATTGTTCATCGATCCAACATGGTTTATTCCTAGAAACTGTGTGCATTGCCTTAGGTCATTGCCCATGGTATTTTCTCAATAACCATTTGCAATAGCAAAACCCAATTAGCAGGCTAATTCGCCATTAGCAGGCTAATTTCCCTATTATTAATAATCCATCTATTAATCTAATTGACATTCATATTAAACACATAATATATGTCTTTCCCATATTAACGAAGCAGGATTTCATAATTGAAATAATCAGAGTACAACATGATATACCTTCAACACTTAGCTACCCAATTACACAACTGCACCAGCACCAAGTTTCACATGCAACATCTAGAACCTTTCGAAATTAGCATCATAGATGGTACATAGACAAATGCATCTCATCGGGAAAACTGCTGAAGCGGAAGGCGAATATTGAGCGTTCATTCACGTTGAAGGTCTTTGTAGCTTTAGGCCAGTGCCTGTGGATGACTGACCATCCATCCTTCGTCCTCTTCAAGAACACTTCAATATTGAACCGTGGGTGTTGTATGAAAACATTTCTCGCCTCCTGGCCATAGAGGTGGTTTGAGAGGTAATCATCATTGAACTACTTTGGAAAGACCTGAAAACAAGGATGTGCATAAATATCTTCTCTATATTGGAAATGGAGCAAAGGAATAAAAAAAGGCAAGGTATAACAGTTAGTACCATCTCGTAGTAAACTGATCTTCTTCATTGTGCAGACAAAGATCTTGTTGTTTTTTGTCGCTAATTTCTTTATCCTAACAATCTTTATGAGTTTCTTGACTTGATTGATATTCATGGACAACTCAATTCCCCATATGCAAAAAGGGTCGAACAGTGGATCAACACCTCTGATAGTAGGACCTACATGTGCAAGACCAAATTGTTAAAAATCTAAATATTAGAATGGTTTCTGCAATTGCACAATAATGTGCTATTAGACAACGGACCATGCACGTGCTAACCTCGATTGTAAACCTCGGTGCTTCCCATTGTTTCCCTGCAACACATATAAGGTAGTTAGTCATCAGGTTAAGTAAGGGTTCACATGCTATCAGTAAAATATGTTGATGAAAAATAAGCATATTGCAGATTCATCAGATTAATTCAAGCCACATGGATAACCCATGTATCCGAACCAAGCATGATTAAGAACTAGGAAACATAGCACTTGTATATGTTTCTCATGTATTAAGTGCAACCTAATTCGATTTATTCCTCACATGCACAACAATACAAAATTCTGCCCACGGCAATTGGAAATCGCATTGCAGAATTGAACCAAGCAGTTAACTAAACACCACAATAAATGAACCAAACATTAACTGAGCACCACATTGCACAATATAACATACTCCTAATAGGAGATCAGACAGTTAACCAAACCAAGCATGCGTAACAACTTGGAAATATAGCAATTGTATTTGTTTCTCATGTATTTAGTACAACCAAATTCGATTAATTTCTCACATGGTATACAATAACAAAATGCACCCACAACTATTGAACATCGCATTGCAGAATTGAACCAAACAGTTAACTAAAAACCACAACAGAAATGAACCAAACGTTAACTGAGCACCACATTGCACAATGTATAACCAAACCAAGCATGCTTGACAACTTGGAAATATAGCAATTGTATTAGTTTCTCATGTATTTTGTAAAGAAAAAATTGATTTATTTCTCACATGGAAGATAATACAAAATTGTAGCCTGAAGAATTGAACATCACATTTGCAGAATTGAACGAAACAGTTAACTGAAGGTGACACCTAATTAACCAAACAGTTAACTGAAGACGACAACTAATTAACCAAACAGTTAATAAGTGAGCACCACACTGCATGACATATAGAACATATACACAGGAGCAACAAATTGCATGGTAAAATTAGATAGCACAATTCACTAAAATTTGTTAAGGAAAGGCAGGAGCAGCACACACAACGGGTAAACCGAGCATGCTTAACCGTCGTAGCTAGCAAATGGCAAGGTGCTCCTCCAAGATTTGGGGGTCGGCACAAATGGCAGCCATCGCGACATCGTCCGCGCGTGTGGCCGCGATTTGCTTCTCCGCTGCCAAATGCTCCTTGAGCTCCTGGCTATATTGCATGCACCATGGCTGAGGGTAGCGCTTATTTGGTGGTGGGGTCGGTGATTTGGGTGGAAGGTGTCGCGCTGATGGTCGGGGGATGTGGGATGTGGAAGGAGGAGGAGGATGGGGGTCTGGTGTGGATTACCAGCTTGGATAGACGAGGCCAAGCAGCGTGAAGGAGGTCGCCAGCGAGGGGGCAACACTGCAAGCGAGTGAAGGTTTCAACTTGGAAAGAAAGGCGGAAACAGGGTAAATGTGGCTTTTGGTAAGGGGGAGGGGGAGGGAAGGTAGATATTTCCAAGGAAGCCGAAATTTTGAATCGGTTCAGCGAAAAAACTGGTGCGCAAAGTATCAATTAACACGGTCCCTTATTCATAACTGTGTATGATATGTGAACATCACAAACGATTCAGATAGCTTAACCCGTGCGTGATGAGTTTCAACGTCAAAAAAATTGGTTCCAATTTCCCTGGTTACAGTGCTCATCCACGTCATTGCATAATTTGGGTACACAAAGGAGACTACAACACACCCACACTTCTTAATCGAGCAAGTTCAGCAATTAAACAGAGCTAGCTGGCCTAAACATTACTCTAACAAATTAAAGATCGGAGCTCTTAATTAAACAAAACGAAGAGTACTACTATGGCTGGTGCTCGTCGATCTACGCCGCCTCCTCCATGGACAGCTCACGCCCGACGATCTCCTGGGGAAGGGGCTCCATGGCATCCATCACAACATACTCGGCAAGCATCTCGCCATCCGCCTCCGCTATCTCTTTGGAAAAGGCCGCCACGAGCTGGGTGTGGGCAGTCGCGATTTGGGCTTGGACGGGCTTTGTCATTGCAAGGTATGCGGTGGAGGAACGGACGGCTGCTCGAAAGCTCTCGATGATTGCCAACTCTTCGGTCATGGGTTGCCGACCATTGTCGGAGAAGCTTTGTTCGATTTGTGTGGTAACCGCCATGAGCTAGGTGTCGGCGGCCTCGACATGGTCGTGGGTGGCCTCCATCAGGGCTAAGGCCACCACTATGGAACGGACAGCTGATGTGTCGTGCTCTCCAGTTGTTATCCCCGAGGCAGATGTTGCTGCCGCCACCTGAGAAGTAACAGCGGTCGTTTGGTCTGCCTTGGCCGCCCGGTCGCAGATTGCTGCCGCGCTCATGCACCTTGTTAGCACGCGCGTGGCGGCAGCAGCCGCGCTCTCGCCTGAGTGGGCCACCGAAGTTGCCCTCACGACGCGGGTCCATGTCCCCATCTTTCACCGGCGACGATTGAATAGTGAAATGATATTTGGGGAGCGAGCTAGTGTGCTTGACACACCGGCTGTGGACTATAGCCGACTCACCTTCTCGCGTAAGCCATAGGCATACTATACACCGACGGTGCTCCAGGATATTTTGTACCGCATCTCACACGGTTGGTGATAATAAACTGTGTGGGATCTACTTGATTTTTCATCTTGATTTGAATGACATAATGGGGTCACGGCGGCAATGGATGGTGTTTAAATTGCCAGACCTTTTATCTGCAGTGAACATGCAACTATATGTGTGAAAAAAATTGGAATTATTCAGGTTTTGTTTGGAAATTTTATACATTAAATTGGTTTTCTGGCCATTTCACGTGCACAATTCAAAATTAAAGCACATGCTCTAGCCCATAAAAACGGGTTGCAAAATCAAATGTTTGTCCTTGGTTGCAAGCTTAGGTCACATGCAAGAAATGAGAATGAATGTCAAACACCTTGACACAGTCGCTCGGCCGCTAACATTGATAAGCATGGTTCAAAAATTCTAGTAAATCGAAAAATTCTGAAATTCATGAAACTTGACATGATATCATGGAATGGCATCGACATATTGTGGTAAAAATATTGTCCCATTTGGGGCAGGTATGGGTATAAGCTTCTCGCAAACCAGAGCTTCTCTCACAACAAGCCTGATGGTTTCAGTAGGGTACGTGCCACCTTGGGGGACAAAACGATATATGTTGCCTCTTCTTACTTTCACAATGTTTCTCGTGTCAACGTAGAACAACACGAGTGTTGTGTCAATTTTTGGGATTTTTTGGGTTCGCTTGGACATTTTTATACATTAACTGAGTTTTCTATGCATTCATTTGCATAATTCAAATTTGAACTAAAGGCACATGCTCTAATGCATATAAATTAGTTGAAAATTCAAATATGTGTCCTTGGTTGCATACTTAGGTCCCATGCAAGAAATGGGAATGAATGTCAAACACCCTCCCACCGTCACTCGGCCGCAAACATTGAGATACCTGGTTTTTAAATTCTAGTAAATCCAAAACTCAACTGAAATTCATGAAACTTGGCATGCTATCATGTAGCGGCATCAACATGTCGTGGTAAATTTTTTGTCCCATTTGGGGCAGGTTTGGGGATATGCTTCTCACAAACCAGAGCTTCTCACAACAAGCCTGATGGTTTCGGTAGGGAACGCCCCACCTTTGGGGACGAAATGATATCCATTTCCGCTTATTGCTTTCAAATATTTTCTCGTGTCAACATAGAAGAATAGGAGTGTTGTGTCAATTTTTGGGATTTTCCGGGGCTCGTTTGGACATTTTTATGCATTAATTGAGTTTTCAATGCATTTATGTGAATAATTCAAATTTGAACTACATGCACATGCTCTAATGCATATAAATTGGTTGAAATTCAAATTTGTGTCCTTCGTTGCATGCTTAGGTCCCATGCAAGAAACGGGAATGAATGTCAAACACCCTGCCACCGTCACTCAGCCGCAAACATTAAGATTCCTAGTTTTTAAATTCTAGTAAAATCCAAAACTCGTCTGAAATTCATGAAACTTGTCATGCTATCATTGAGCGGCATCAATATGTCATGGTAAATTTTTTGTCCCATTTGGGGCAGGTTTGGGGATATGCTTCTCACAAACCAGAGCTTCTCACAACAAGCTTGATGGTTTCGGTAGTTAACGTCCCACCTTTGGGGACGAAACAATATCCGCTGCCTCTTATTGCTTTCAAAAAATTTCTAGTGTCAACATAGAACAACAGGATTGTTATGACAATTTTTGAGATTTTTCGGGGTTGGTTTGGGCATTTTTATGCATTAATTGAGTTTTCAATGCATTTATGTGCATAATTCAAATTTGAACTACATGCACATGCTCTAATGCATATAAATTGGTTGAAAATTCAAATCTGTGTCCTTGGTTGCATGCTTAGGTCCCATGCAAGAAATGGGAATGAATTTCAAACACCAGGGCACCGTCACTCGGCCGCAAACATTGAGATTCCTGGTTTTTAAATTCTAGTAAATCCAAAACTCATCTGAAATTCATGAAACTTGGCATGCTATCATGGAGCAGCATCAACATGCCGTGGTAATTTTTTTGTCCCATTTGGGGAAGGTTTGGGTATAAGCTTCTCACAAACCAGAACTTCTCACAACAAGCCTGATGGTTTCGGTAGAGAACGTCCCACCTTTGGGGACGAAATGATATCCGCTGCCTCTTAATGCTTTCAAATTTTTTCTAGTGTCAACATAGAACAACATGAGTGTTGTATTAAATTTTGGAATTTTTCGGGGTTCGTTTGGAAAACAAATATACATTAATTGGGTTTTCTAGGCATTTTATGTGCGTAATTCAAAGTTGAACTACATGCACATGCTCCAGTGCATATAAATTGGTTGAAAAATCAAATCTTTGTCCACGGGTGCATGCTTAGGTCCCATGCAAGAAACGGGAATGAATTTAAAACATGAGGGCATTGTTGATTGCGGGCAAAACATTGAGATACTTTGTTTTTAAATTCTAGCAAATCCAAAACTCATTTGAAATTCATGAAACTTGGAATGCTATCATGGAAAGGCACCCAGCATGCTGTGGTATTTTCCGTGTCCATTTTGAGAGAAGAAGCACTCGAATAACAGCCAACAAAGGCATTTGGAAACAAATAGCTGTCACTCTAAAATCACAAACATTTGTATAATTCAAATCGTGTGTGTTATGTTAACCACTCACGTGATGCCACGTGTCTTGGTTTTAATGTCTATAGGAGGTGTTGTGCGGACAGCTACTTGACTAGATGGGAGGCGTGCGAGCGCAGTCCGACGCGCAGGCTGACCGAGAGGCATGCAAGCTGTCCTCCAATGTGCAGGCTCACCGGGAAGCGTGCAAGCTGTATGCTCCACTGGCTCAATGGGAAGTGAGCCCTTTGACTTCCATGGCCGTCTGGCTTCCTCTCCATTAATGGCACCCGAGCCGCTGCTTAATACGGGTGGCTTTAATGTTTGCCTCCCATTCCCCTCCCTTCCGCAGACCTCCACCAATGACATGGTGCAGAAGGATCATCTGCCACTAGTCTTCAAGTTTGGTGAAGTCGACTCCGAGCCAAAGAAGATAGAAAATAATGATGAATGGGGCCTCATGGACATGGCCCAGAACAAGGTGGCCGCGACGGTTGCTGCCCCCGCTCCCGTCCCAGCTCCCATCCCCGCGCTCGCGCCAGCGAACATCCCCGTAGCATTGACGGGCTGGTCGCCGAGCACTATCGCAGAGCTCGAAGCCGCGGGCGTCAGCAAGATCTCCGCGGACCCGCGCGAGCTCGTGTACATGCCAGCGCCAGCACCCATGCCCGTGCGTGCCCGTCCACCCACCGCGGCGCCGGTCTCCGTGCGTTTGGCTGCACCCGCCATGCTCGTGCCCGTTCGCGCGCCCCCTCAGTGGCATGGGATGCCATTGTTGACCGCTACCTGTCAGCGCCGCCAGCTGCCATCCTCTCGCCCCCGCCCGTCGATCGCGCGTTGACATGATCGATCCAACATGGTTTATTCCTAGAAACTATGTGCGTTGCCTTAGGTCATCGCCCATGGTATTTTCTCAATAACCGTTTGCAATAGCAAAACCCAATTAGGAGGCTAATTCTCCATTAGCAGGCTAATTTCCCTATTATTAATAATCCATCTATTAATCTAATTGACATTCATATTAAGCACATAATATATTTCTTTCCCATATTAAGGAAGCAGGATTTCATAATTGAAATAATCAGAGTACAACATGATATACCTTCAGCACTCAGCTACCCCATTACACAACTGCACCAGCACCAAGTTTCACATGCAACATCTAGAACCTTTCGAAATTAGCATCATAGATGGTACATAGACAAATGCATCTCATCGGGAAAACTGCTGGAGCGGAAGGCGAATATTGAGCCTTCATTCACGTTGAAGGTCTTTGCAACTTTAGTCCAGTGCCTGTGGATGATTGACCATCAATCCTTCGTCCTCTTTAGGAACACTTCAATATTGAACTATGGGTGTTGTATGAAAACCTTTCTCGCCTCCTGACCATAGAGGTGGTTTGAGAGGTAATCATCATTGAACTACTTTGGAAAGACCTGAAAACAAGGATGTGCATAAATATCTTCTCTATATTGGAAATGGGGCAAAGGAATAAAAAAGGCAAGGTAGTACCATCTTGTAGTGAACTGATGTCTTCTTCATTCTGCGGACAAAGATCTTGTTGTTTTTTGTCGCTAATTTCTTTATCCTAACAATCTTTCTGAGTTTCTTGACTTGATTGATATTCATGGACAACTCATTTCCCCATATGCAAAAAGGGTTGAACAGTGGATTAAAACCTCTGACAGCAGGACCTACATGTGCAAGACCAAATTGTTAAAAATATAAATATTAGAATGGTTCCTGCAATTGCACAATAATGTGCTATTAGACAATGGACCATGCACGTGCTAACCTCGATTGTAAACCTCAGTGCTTCCCGATGTTTCCCTGCAACACATATAAGGTAGTTAGTCATCAGGTTAAGTAAGGGTTCACATGCTATCAGTAAAATATGTTGATGAAAAATAAGCACATTGCAGATTCATCAGATTAATTCAAGCCACATGGAAAACCCATTTCTCCGAACCAAGCATGATTAAGAACTAGGAAACATAGCACTTGTATATGTTTCTCATGTATTAAGTGCAACCAAATTTGATTTATTCCTCACATGCACAACAATACAAAATTCTACCCACGACAATTGGACATCGCATTGCAGAATTGAACCAAGCAGTTAACTAAACGCCACAATAAATGAACCAAACATTAACTGAGCACCAAATTGCACAATATAACATACTCCTAATAGAAGATCAGACAGTTAACCAAACCAAGCATGCGTAAGAACTTGGAAATATAGCAATTGTATTTGTTTCTCATGTATTTAGTATAGCCAAATTCGATTAATTTCTCACATGGTATACAATAACGGAATGCACCCACAACTATTGAACATCTCATTACAGAATTGAACCAAACAGTTAAGTAAACACCACAACAGAAATGAACCAAACGTTAACTAAGCACCACATTGCACAATGTATAACCAAACCAAGCATGCTTGACAACTTGGAAATATAGCAATTGTATTCGTTATATCATGTATTTTGTAAAGATAAATTCGATTTATTTCTCACATTGAAGACAATACAAATTTGTAGACTAAAGAATTGAACATCACATTTGCAGAATTGAACCAAACAGTTAACTGAAGACGACAACTAATTAACCAAACAGTTAATAAGTGAGCACCACACCGCACGACATATATAACATATACACATGAGAAACAGATTGCATGGTAAAATTAGATAGCAAAATTCACTAAAATTTGTTAAGGAAAGGCAGGAGTAGCACACGCAATGGGTAAACCGAGCATGCTTAACCGGCATAGCTAGCAAATGGTAGGGTGCTCCTCCAAGATCTGGGGATCGGCACGAATGGCAGCCATCGAGACCTCATCCGCGCGTGTGGACGCGATTTGCTTCTCCACTGCCAAATGCTCCTTGAGCTTTTGGCTATATTGTGTGCACCATGGCTTAGGGTGGCACTTATTTGGTGGAGGGGTTGGGGATGTGGAAGGAGGAGGAGGATGGGGGTCTGATGTGGATTACCGGCCTGGATAGACGAGGCCGAGCAGCGTGAAGGAGGTCGCCGGCGAGGGGGCAACAGTGCAAGCGAGTGAAGGTTTCAACTTGGAAAGGAAGGAGGAAACAGGGGAAATGTGGCTTTTGGTAAGGGGGAGGGGGCGGGAAGGTAGATATTTCCATAGAAGCCGAAATTTTGAATCGGTTCAGCGAAAAAACTTGTGCGCAAAGTATCATTAAACACAGTCCCTTATTCAGAACTGTGTACGATATGTGAACATCACAAACGATTCAGATAGCTTAACTCGTGTGTGATGAGTTTGAACGTCAAAAAAATTGGTTCCAATTTCCCTGGTTACAGTGCTCGTTCATTTCATTGCATAATTTGGGTACACAAAGGAGACTACAACACACCCACACTTCTTAATTGAGCAAGTTCAGCAATTAAATAGAGCTTGCTGGCCTATACATTACTCTAACAAATTAAAGATTGGCGCTCTTAATTAAACAAAACAAAGAGTACTACTATGGTTGATGCTCGTCGATCTCCGTCGCCTCCTCCATGGCCAGCTCGCGCCCGACGATCTCCTGGGGAAGGAGCTCCATGGCATCCATCACAACATACTCGACAAGCATCTCGCCATCCGCATCCGCCATCACTTTGGAAAAGGCCGCCACGAGCTGGGTGTGGGCGGCTGTGATCTGGGCTTGGACGGGCTCCGTCGTTATAAGGTATGCGGCGGAGGAATGGACGGCTGCTCGAAAGCTCTCGGCGATTGCCAACTCTTCGGTCGTGGGTTGCCGACCATTGTCAGAGAAGCTTTGTTCGATTTGTGTGGTGACCGCCATGAGCTGGGCGTGGGGCGGCCTCGACATGGTCGTGGGCGGCCTCCATCAGGGCTAAGGCCACCGCTGTGGAACGGACAACTGATGTGCCATGCTCTCCAGTTGCTATCCCCGAGGCAGATGTTGCTGCCGCCACCTGAGAAGCAACAACGGCTGTTTGGTCTGCCTTGGCCGCCCAGTCGCAGATTGTGGCCGCGCTCATGCACCTTGTTAGCACGCACATGGCGGCTGCGGCCGCGCTCTCGCCGGAGTGGGCCACCGAAGTTGCCCTCACAACGCGGGTCCACGTCCCCATCTTTCATCGGCGACGATTGCACAGTGAAATGATATTTGGGGAGCGAGCTAGTGTGCTTGACACGCCGGCTATGGATTATAGCCGACGCACCTTCTCGCATAAGCCATAGGCGTACTATACACCGAAGGTGCTCTAGGATATTTTGTACTGCATCTCACATAGTTGGTGAAAATAAACTTTGTGGGATCTACTTGATTTTTTATCTTGATTTGAATGACATAATGGGGTCACAGCGGCAATGGACGGTGTTGAAATTGCCAGACTTTTATCTCCAGTGAACATGCAACTATATGTGTGTCGTAAAAAAATTGGAATTATTCAGGTTTTGTTTGGAAATTTTATACATTAAATTGGTTTTCTAGCCATTTCAGGTGCACAATTCAAAATTAAAGCACATATTTTAGCCCATAAAAATGGGTTGCAAAATCAAATGTTTGTCCTTGGTTCGAAGCTTAGGTCACATGCAAGAAATGAGAATGAATGTCAAACACCTTGACACAATCGCTCGGCCGCTAACATTGATATACATGGTTTTCAAATTCTAGTAAGTCGAAAACTCATCTGAAATTCATGAAACTTGACATGATATCATGGAATGGCATCGACAAGCCGTGGTAAAAATATTGTCCCATTTGGGGCAGGTGTGGGTATAAGCTTCTCGCAAACCAGAGCTTCTCTCACAACAAGCCTGATGGTTTCGGTAGGGTACGTGCCACCTTGGGGGACAAAATGATATATGTTGCCTCTTCTTACTTTCACAATGTTTCTCATGTCAACGTAGAATAACACGAGTGTTGTGTCAATTTTTGGGATTTTTTGGGTTCCTTGGACATTTTTATACATTAACTGAGTTTTCTATGCATTCATTTGCATAATTCAAATTTGAACTACATGCACATGCTCTAATGCATATAAATTAGTTGAAACTTCAAATATGTGTCCTTGGTTGCATACTTAGGTCCCATGCAAGAAACGGGAATGAATGTCAAACACCCTCCCACCATCACTCGGTCGCAAACATTGAGATACATGGTTTTTCAATTCTAGTAAATCCAAAACTCAAATAAAATTCATGAAACTTGGCATGCTATCACGTAGCGACATCAACATGTTGTGGTAAATTTTTTGTCCCATTTGGGGCAGGTTTGAGGATATGCTTCTCACAAACCAGAGCTTCTCACAACAAGCCTGATGGTTTCGGTAGGGAACGCCCCACCTTTGGGGACGAAACAATATCCATTGCCACTTATTGCTTTCAAATATTTTCTCATGTCAACATAGAAGAACAGGAGTGTTGTGTCAATTTTTGGGATTTTTCGGGGCTCGTTTGGACATTTTTATGCATCAGTTAAGTTTTCAATGCATTTATGTGAATAATTCAAATTTGAACTACATGCACATACTCTAATGCATATAAATTGGTTGAAAATTCAAATGTGTGTCCTTGGTTGCATGCTTAGGTCCCATGCAAGAAACGGGAATGAATGTCAAACACCCTGCCACCGTCACTCGGCCGCAAACATTGAGATTCCTAGTTTTTAAATTCTAGTAAAATCCAAAACTCGTCTGAAATTCATGAAACTTGGCATGCTATCCTGGAGCGGCATCAACATCTCGTGGTAAAATTTTTGTCCCATTTGGGGCAGGTTTCGGGATATGCTTCTCACAAACCAGACCTTCTCACAACAAGCTTGATGGTTTCGGTAGTTAACGTCCCACCTTTGGGGACGGAACAATATCTGCTGTCTCTTATTGCTTTCAAAAAAATTCTAGTGTCAACATAGAACAACAGGAGTGTTGTGTAAATTTTTGGGATTTTTTGGGGTTCGTTTGGACATTTTTATGCAATAATTGAGTTTTCAATGCATTTATGTGCATAATTCAAATTTGAACTACATGCACATGCTGTAATGCATATAAATTGGTTGAAAATTCAAATTCGTGTCCTTGGTTGCATGCTTAGGTCCCCTGCAAGAAATGGGAATGAATTTCAAACACCAGGGCACCGTCACTCGGCCGCAAACATTGAGATTCCTGGTTTTTAAATTCTAGTAAATCCAAAACTCATCTGAAATTCATGAAACTTGGCATGCTATCACGGAGCGGCATCAACATGCCGTGGTAATTTTTTTGTCCCATTTGGGGCAGGTTTGGGTATAAGCTTCACACAAACCAGAACTTCTCACAACAAGCCTGATGGTTTCAATAGGGAACGTCCCACCTTTGGGGACGAAATGATATCCGATGCCCCTTAATGCTTTCAATTTTTTTCTAGTGTCAACATAGAACAACGGGAGTGTTGTATTAAATTTTGGAATTTTCCAGGGTTCGTTTGGAAAAAAATTATACATTAATTGGGTTTTCTAGGCATTTTATGTGCATAATTCAAATCTGAACTACATGCACATGCTCCAGTGCATATAAATTGGTTGAAAAATCAAATATTTGTCCTTGGGTGCATGCTTAGGTCCCATGCAAGAAATGAGAATGAATTTCAAACACGAGGGCACTGTTGATTGCTGGCAAAACATTGAGATACTTCGTTTTTAAATTCTAGCAAATCTAAAACTCATCTGAAATTCATGAAACTTGGCATGCTATCATGGAATGGCACCCGACATGCTGTGGTATTTTTCGTGTCCATTTTGAGAGAAGAAGCACTCGAATAACAGCCAACAAAGGCATTTTGAAACAAATAGCTGTCACTCTAACATCACAAACGTTTGTATAATTCAAATCGTGTGCGTTATGTTAACCATTCACGTGACGCCACGTGTCTTGGTTTTAATGGCTATAGGAGGTGCTGTGCGGACAGCTGCTTGATTGAATGGGAGGCGTGCGAGCGCAGTCCAGTGCGCAGGCTGACCGAGAGGCATGCAAGTTGTCCTCCAATGCACAGGCTCACGGGGAAGTGTGCATGCTATATGCTCCACAGGCTCACTCGGAAGCGAGCCCTTTGACTTCCATGGCCGAACGGCTTCCTCTCCATTAATGGCGCCCGAGCCGCTGCTTAATACGGGCGGCCTTACTGTTCGCCTCCCATTCCCCTCCCTCCCGCAGACCTCCACCAACGACATGGTGCAGAAGGATCATCTGCCACTAGTATTCAAGTTTGGTGAAGTCAACTCTGAGCCAGAGAAGATAGAAAATAAGGAGGAATGGGGCCTCATGGACATGGCCCAGAACGAGCTGGCCGCAGCGGTTGCTGCCCCCGCTCCCGTCCCAGCTACCATCCTCGCACCCGCGCCAGTGACCATCCCCGTAGCATTGACGGGCTGGTCGCCGAGCACTATCCCAGAGCTCGAAGCCGCGGGCGTCAGCAAGGTCTCCGCAGACTCGCGCGAGCTCGTGTACATGTCAGCGCCAGCACCCATGCCCGTGCGCGCCCCTCCACCCACCGCGGCGCCGGTCTCCGTGCGTTTGGCTGCACCCGCCGCGCTCGTGCCCGTTCACGCGCCCCCCTCGACGACATGGAATGCCGCTGTTGACCGCTACGTGTCAGCGCCGCCAGCTGCCGTCCTCTCGCCCCCACCCGTCGATCGCACGACGACATGATGTTTGATTTACAAGTGAAGAACATTTTGTGCTGCCTTGAAGACTTTAACAATGGCGACCCGGAGGACGACAACGACAAGGACAGTGTGGCACATCGCCTCCGCCACTGCCGGAAATAGTTTTTTTCTTGGGTTTAATGTTGTATCTCGATCATATGAATATAAATTCGCAATGTGACTGAATGAAATATATGGTTTGAGCGAACTTGCATTTTTCTCTCTTAATGTACAACCTTATTAAACGATTTTCTTTTGAAAAAAGTCAATGGTTTATATATATAAAACACTCATTGCAAATGTTTTAGTTAGAACACCCGTGTGGAAACCGGCAGCTTCCCCAGGAAGCCAAGGGAAAATGGGCCGAGCAGGATTTGTGCAGCTCTTGATCACAAACATTTTAGATAGAACACCTGTATGCAAAGTGAGAGCAGGATTTTGTGCATCTCTTCAACGCAAATGGTTTTTTTGGATGCCCCGTGTGCAACCACTTACAAGCAATTTTGTAAGATTTGCATCTGTCATTTTGGGTATGTTGCCATTTGTCAAACTGGAAAGATTTACATTTGTTGATCTAGTAACATTGCCATTTGTCAACCTTGTAACACTGTAATTTGACAAAATATGCAGCTAAAAATCACTAGCAATATCTAATTTTTGCAACTAAAATTCAGTAATTAAGCATAGATTTCATTCATAGATTAAGCAGTCGTTCTTTATACAAACAGTTCAACTCGATAGCTGAATCGACCAAACTTTTCCCCAATTGTTGCCAACACTAGTGCAGAACCGGGCTATAACATCGGTTCGTAAGGCCCTTTAGTGTTGGTTCTGTAACCGGCACTAAAGGGTGGGGACTAAAGGTTGGGGACTAAAGCCCCCCACCCTTTAGTCCTGGTTCAACACGAACTGCCACTAAAGGGCCACCACGTGGCACGAGCCCGCGCCGGGGGCTGGGAGACCTTTAGTATCGGTTGGTAACACGAACCGGTACTAAAAGGTTTAGGGGTTTTTGGGTTTATGATTTCTTTTTCTTTAATTTTGTGTTTTTCATTGAATTCTTTTTCATTTGCTGGTATTTTATGATACTACATATTGTACACGTTATGCATAAATGTCTCGCACCACCATTCACACATACACATGTATATATATATATATATATATATATATATATATATATATATATATACAATTTGGTATATACAATTTCTCCTACATGGAGGCATTACTGCGGTAGTGGGTAATGGAATTCTCCTTTGGGATCTATGACCTGGTCGAGAAAAAATTCTGCTATTTCTTCTTGAATTGCTCATACGTGATCCGTTGGTAAGAGCTGCTCCCGCACCTCCTTGAACTTTAAAGAAGGAGATCAAATATGCATGTATTAGTTGTGTGTATATATATTAGATATCGATAATGATGTAAAAATTGTGAATAGTGCTCTGGCAAATGTACCCATCGCTGTCTTTCAAATCTGCTCCTTTCGGACGCCATCATACGAATGTTCTCGCAAACATAGTATGCACATAAATCATTCCCCGACAACTGCTTCATGCACTTTACGAGAATAGAATTCAATCAGATAATAATTAATCATGCATGATAACTAATGGTATTGAAACTCAACTTAAAGAGATGGTAGCTAGCTAGTACTACTTAATTAATTATACCTTAGGTCGATACCAATACAACCTTTGTTTCCATTCGCCTGGAACCTCTTTGATGAACTTTTGCCAAGTCCTGCCCACCGGCAAATAAAATGAATAAAGGAGTTATTAATTAGTTGATATTAGGAAATGACGAACTAAAGAGGCCGGCATATAGTTCGATAATGATTGAAATTACCTATTGATTATCCCCTTCATGATTTCGTACTGCTTGACTGGTTTAAGTTGCGAGTCCAGTACTTCAACTGATGCATCTTCAACTCGAATGATTAACAACATCCAGTGGAAACTGCATACGCACACGTTTGCATGTATAAATTAAGCGGGCACGTGCATAACACTCATCAACTACCCTAAACCCTATACACTTATTAATTAACATCTAGCTAGTAAGCAAAAACAGAATTTGTAGTACAAGACAGTGTGACTCACACGAATTTGTAAGGAAGTAGTATATCTTGATTGATATTTAGGTGCTTCAAGAACTCTAGGAAGCTTTTCCCTATTTCATCTCGATAGAATTCCCTTGACCATGTCGTTTGATTAACGGTATTTGGGTCAATGAACCCAATGCCATAACGTCCAATTTTTTTTTATTTCATAGATTTTCATTATAGCTAATGATCAACGAGCACTACAGCTAGCTTGAGACTTAAATTACAAAAAGAAATCACTTATAGACAATAGCAACCGACGATAGATTTTTTGAGTGCATCTTGATTGAATAACTGAAATAGTTTTGTCGACTCGACTTACAGAGCATTCTCATGGTAGTAATGCTCTGCTTTGACTTTCAGCATGAGGGACTCTTGATTGGTAGTCTTGGCAATTTTCATGTACCATTCATGCAATTCATACATTCTTGTTGAGCGCTTCTTGACCTCCTCAGGCTTGACCAAAGGTTCACCACAGACATATTTCCGTTTTAGTTCCTGCTCTGTAAAAGTGTACATGGGCTTGAGCTCTAGGAGTTGTTCTATAGTGCATCCGATCTCTGCAGCCTGCCTTCTATGATCGTCGGTTATAACCAAATGATCGGCCGCGCTGGTACTCATCTGTGTTGGTA
>NC_041385.1:400966539-401010991 GCF_002162155.2 Triticum dicoccoides | reverse complement strand
AACAATTTTCCCGCTTTTTTGGCAGTTGCTTGGGTGGAGCTCGAGCTCGACTCCTTCTTTTGTTGTGCTTGATATGCCTTCCTTATTTGGCGCTCATAGTCTGAGTCAACAGGCTTGGGAGCTGGTGGTTGAGCCATACGAATAAAGTTGTCAATGGCATGCTCAGGCACTTTCTCCTTTGGCGGCAGTAGCGGTTTCGGGCCAAATTGGGCGTCCAATTGTCTCCTGCATTCGGTTTTGTTTTCCTCTTCGGTCATGTCAAAAGGCCTCTTCAAAAGAGGCATGAGGCTTGGACCAAATTGGAATCTCTTGCCTCCTGTACTTGTACTGCTAGCTGCCATAGTTGCGGTGGCTCTCTTTCGCTATTGCTTAGGTGGCAGAGCCCACTGAGGCGGCGGAGACGGCTTACGTGGTGCCTGACTTGGAGGAGGAGGCCTAGGATGATGCGGTGCCGGACTTGGAAAGGAGTGTGCTCACACGGTGCCGAACTTGGAGGAGGAGGAGTGGCCTCACGCGTTGGCGGACTTGGAGGAGCAGGAGTGCGCAGAGGTAGTGGCTAACTTGGAGGAGCTGGAATCGACTGTTGATGCGATGGCAGACTTGGAAGAGGAGCCAGCTGACGCGGTGTCGGTGGCCTTGGAAAGATGATGCAATCCTTTCTCCATAGAATGATACGATGTAATGCCTCTCCTAGTGTGCACTCGTCGTCACCTCCAGGAATGTCAAGCTGTAGCCCCCAATATTGTACCACCACTTCATCAACCACAACACAAGCATAGTCAGCTAGAATCGGATTGTAATGGAAGGTTGCTTCAGGGAAATTTGTATAAGCAACGCTGTGCGCCACCTTGATGGATACGTTCTTCATTTTGAAGTGTAGCTCACAATTAGTGTTATCAATGATGTCATCCACATGGTATCTATCCAGCAGTAGTGCCTCATCGCCCGGTGCGGAACCCGTGCTACTTCTCGACATGGAATGGGATGGTGCTATCCAATGCAGGATCCGCTAGCTCCTGCCGCTGCAGAGACCCCCTTCCCTGGCTGATTTTGTTGATCCGCTGCTGCTGCCACTGGAATTGGAGTGCCAACTCCACATGCGCTGATTGTAGGCCTTTAACGTGTGCTGCTTCCTGCTTCCTCTGCTCCTCCTCCAGCTTCCTCTTCTTCTCCTCCTCCATCTTATTTCTCGCACGGATTCTGTAGTCGGCGTTCCAGTACACAAACCCCTCATACCAAGGAACAACGCCTTTGCCTCGTGTTCTTCCTGGGCGTTCAGGATTTCCTAGGGCGCGCATAAGCTTGTCATTCTCTCTATTGGGTGTGAAAACCCCCGTTCGAGCCTCTTCTGTTGCAAGAAGTAATTTGAGGTTGGCTCCTTTAAGACTTACCTTCTTCAAAACCTAGCCTGTCTTTGGGTCCAACGCCCCCCATGCGCATAGAACCAAGTCCTGCACCTTGGGGGCAGCTCAATGTAACTGGACTGACCCCTGCATCCATCATCTCTTGCTCAGCCTTATCCCACTTAGGCCGGGCCACCGCGTAGCTACCTGGCCCCTGCCTATGGTAATGCTCCTTTTTTCATGGCATTGATCATGTTTATTCTCGACCGTTCCTTAGCTAATTCCGATTCCTTGAATTTCACGAAAGCTGGCCAGTGATCTTTTTTGCTTCTCCAGTGTTCCTGTGAATTCGGGAGTCTTCTTTGCTCCTTCGACGTACTTGGCCCATATAGTTTCTTTTGGTTATTGAATGCAACCACCATCTTCCAAAGAGCAGCGTCCTTGACTTTATGCACATCTACATCTGTGAAATGATCTGGTAGGGTGAAATATGACATGAGAGATTCCCAAAGCAATTTTTTGCTCTATCGTCAACAAAAGTAAGATCTGGACGTGGCTTTGCTGCCTTTTTCCAATCTTGAATGGAGATCGGGAGTTGGTCCTTCACAAGAACTCAACATTGACGAACGAACTTGCCTGCATTCTTCATAGGTTCAATATGTTCGCCATTATGTTTGATGGCATCGATGTTGTACTTTATGCCTTGCTTCAACTTTTTGGCCTGGCCTTGCTGTCCTGCTCCCTACAAACGATTTTCTCGATCCAGAGGGCTGAAAGAAGAATGATCGATTCGTTAATACACACACACACACAATCATTTAAAACACATGATGATCACCAGATGCCTGCTTCTATAAACATACCTCGCCGGTATTTGCTATTTCAAGATCATCATCATAGTTCTGGACTTCATCAATTCGGTCGTCTTGATCGAATATCATATCACCCTCCCCGGTATTGTTCAAATATTGGGAGCCGTCATCTTCTTCATTCTAATCATCTAGCCGGCTCGGGGAGCGTATGAGCTCGAACATAGCCTCTTCTCCTTCTCTGCCGGTATTGTCCGCCATAGCTTTTATTTAACTAATCCAGAAGAAATATAAAATAATTTAGTACGCACCTCAAATAATAGTAGATAATTGATATGCATTTCGAATAATAGTAGATAATATATATGCATCTCGAAAGATAAAATTGAATCATAGTAGATAATTAATATGCATCATCGAATATAATCTCGAATACATTGTCTCGAATATTATCGAATAATATATATAATCTCGAATACATCGTCTCGAATATTATCGAATACAACGTCTCGAATATTATCGAATACATCACTAGCTAGCTAATATAGATCAATACTATTGAATTATCTAGTTCATTGACGGTTCCTGAGGCGCCGGCGGTGGACACCCAAAGAGAAGGAACCATCACAGGATCATAGATCATGTGAGATCCCTGAAGAACCTGCCAGGTATTGGAGAACCCGGCGTCCATAGCAGCCATGTAGCGACTGACGTGATCTTCCTCCTCCCTAACACGGCGACATACCACCTCCGGTGGGGCCGGCTCCCTCCACACTGAAAGTGGCCCACGCGAATGCCACCGAAGGAGATCCGGGTCGACGATGGGACCCATGGCTGGGTTCCTTACCAAGCGGTGCACCCCTGAAGGTAGCACCTCCCAGTGCCAGCCCGGAGGAGCCCACTCCCGAACATGGCTCCTCTGAAGCAGGAGTCGTCGCGAACGGGTCGATGGCGAGGATGCGGGCCGGGCATCATTGACGTCGAGAACAAATACTATATGCAAATGGAACATTTTTTAAATGATTGGATTGTGACTAACTGACATTGCTATATCTAAAATTCATCTAACTAACATTTCAATGTAACATTGTTGACCTCAAAATCCATCTAACATTTCTAACATTTCTAACTAACATTTCTAACTTTTCTAACATTACTATATGCAAAATTTGACATTAATCTAACATGTGATATTAATATATCTTATTTGATCATCTACCAATTTGACATTAATCTAATTCATCTAGCTAAAACTTGAACATTAATCTAATTGATGTAGCTAAAACTTTGACATTAATCTAACATTTATATAACTAAAAGTATAAAAAACTAAAAAACAGAAAACAGAAAATAATTAAGAAAAATGTGTGTGTGTACTCTGTGTGTGTCTGTGTGTGCACGCGCGTGGGGGCGGGCTTGATCAGATGATCGAGGGCGCGACCATGGCGCAGGGGGCTCATAGCGGGGCGACGGGGTGGCGATGGGGCGGCAACGGGATGGCGACAATGGGCACGGCGACGGGGATGGGCCGGGGCGGTGACGAGGACGAGGGCAGCAACGAGGACAGGGACGGCGATGACGCGCGACGGGACGGCGACGGGGACGGCGACGGGGGTGGCGACGGGGGGCGGCGGCGATGTTGAAAGCAGAAAGGAAGAGGGAGAAGAAATTGCAAGTTTTCGTAAGTGCTTCTTATATAGGATGACCTTTAGTACCAGTTGGAGCCACCAGCCGGTACTAAAGGTCAAATTTGGCCAGTCTAAGCGGCGGGAAGCGACCCCCTTTAGTATCGGGTCGTGGCTGCAACCGGTACTAAAGACCCCCCTTTAGTACCGGTTGGTGCGACGACCCGGTACTAAAGGGGGTGCTCTACCAGGCGGCGGGGCGGGAAGTTTAGTCCCACCTCGTCTAGCGAAGAGCAGCCACACCTGTTTAAAAGCCCCGGTGCGGGCGCAGTATCGAACTCCTTTCTATAGCAAGCTTCTGGGCCTAATTCTGTCGTGCTGCCCTGTGGGCCTACTGGTCCTTGCGAGCCTGCATCCTGGCCCAACTGTTATTGGGTTTCTAGTCGTATGCAGGCAGCTGTGGCCCAGTAGGTGGGATTTTTTTATTTAGTTTTTTCTTTTTTCTTTTCTCCTTTATTTATTTTTTTATTTATTTCTGAGTTGTTTTTTGTTGTATTTAGAGTTTCTTTGTGAATATTTTTGTTTTAGGTACAAAAAATTACAAACTTTCTGTTAGTGCTAGTAGTTTTCAAATTTGAATAGTTTAAATTTGAATTATTTGAAATTTGTGTGAATCACTAGTTTGTGAGTAACTTTACTTTAAAAATAGATTTTTCAGTGATTGTTTTTTCTTATGTTTAATATTAGTTTGTTTTATCATTATATTCAATTTGGTAATACTTAGGTTATTTAATACCGAAACCCTGATACTTCAAAAGAGATTGTCCATTTTGTACACGAAGTGGATCCAGTTTTTGTCGTAACCCTCTTTACTTTTTTGCATATGCTATGTGGGTGAAATGATGATACCATGCCAACTTTCAACCTTTTCAGAGTTAATTTGTAGTGCTTTTCAATTTCAAGGTCATTTAGCTCAAAACAATTAGTAAATGCATGAAAAATAGCAAATGATGTCAGAAAGGGTTGAAAGTTGATGACGTGGTTTTGAATGGTGCATACTGAACGCACAAAAAGTCTGGAGTTTTAATAATTTTTTAAAAAAATGAATTGCCTTTGTAACATATGAGTTTTCGTCCGAAACTCTGATACTTCAAAAGAGTTTGTCCATTTTGTACACAAAGTGGATCCAGTTTTTGCCGTAACCCTCTCTACTTTTTTGCACATGCTATGTGGGTGAAAGGATGATACCATGCCAACTTTCAACCTTTTCAGAGTTCATTTGTAGTGCTTTTCAATTTTAGGGTCATTTAGCTCAAAAAAATCAGTAAATGCATGAAAAATAGCAAATGATGTCAAAAAGGGTTGAAAGTTGATGACGTGGCTTTCAATGGTGCATACTGAATGCACAAAAAGTCTGGAGTTGTAATAAGTAAAAAAAATGAATTGCCTTTGTAATAGATGAGTTTTCATCCGAAACCCTGATACTTCGAAAGAGGTTGTCCATTTTGTACACGAAGTGGATCCAGTTTTTGTCGTAACCCTCTCTAATTTTTTATGCTATGTGGGTGAAATGCTGATACCATGCCAACTTTCAACCTTTTCAGAGTTCATTTGTATTGCTTTTCAAATTCAGGGACATTTAGCTAAAAAAATCAATAAATGAGCTGAAAATTAGCAAATGAAGTCAGAAAGGTACACATTTGTCTGATGCCCAAAAGTACACGTTTCAAATGCAAAACACATAAGAACCCTAACTATTACAAAGATTCCCAACTATCTTTTGGTGTGAAACTTTTTCTTCGCGTGTGTCCCTTTGCACCGTAACCATGGATAATCTTCATCATTTAACTCGATGCTCGGGTCAATATTCACTGTGAAGGGAGCAATTTCATGAAACTTTTCATAATCTTATGACATGTCTTTCTGGTCATCCACTCCTGCGATGTTTCTTTTCCCTGAAAGAACTATGTGGCACTTTGGCTCATCGTATGATGTATTCGCTTCCTTATCTTTTCTTTTTCTCGGCTTGCTAGACATGTCCTTCACATAGAAAACCTGCGCCACATCATTGGCTAGGACGAATGGTTCGTCTGTGTACGCAAGATTGTTGAGATCCACTGTTGTCATTCCGTACTGCGGGTCTTCCTTTACACCACCTCCTGTCATATTGACCCATTTGCACTGAAACAAAGGGACCTTCAAATCACGTCCATAGTCAAGTTCCTATATCTCCTCTATGTAACCATCATATGGGTCCTTTCCCCTATTGATTGCTACATCAAAGCGGACACCACTGTTTTGGTTGGTGCTCTTTTTATCTTGGGCGATCGTGTAAAATGTATTCCCATTTATCTCATATCCTTTGAAAGTGATTATATTCGAAGATGGTAACTGGGACAGCAAGTACATGTCATCTTCAATCGCGGCTTCATGCATGGCACGTGTCTGCAACCAACCGGCAAAAGTCCTCGTTTGTTCACGTGTAATCCAGTCTTCAGACTGCTCCGGGTATTTGGAGCTTAGAATATTCTCGTGTTCCTCCATATACGGAGCCACCAAGGCGGAATTTTGTAGAACTGTGTAGTGTGCTTCAGTGAGAGAATGCCCGTCCATACATATTATTTGATCCAGTCCTAGCATGCCATTTCCACCTAGTCTGCCCTTATGCCACGATTCAGGAACACCAATCGGCTTAATATCAGGAATAAAGTCAACACAAAACTCAATGACCTCCTCATTTTCATGGTCCTTGGAGATGCTTCCTTCTGTCCTATCACGGTTATGAAAATATTTCTTTAAGACTCCCATGAACCTCTCATAGGGGAACATATTGTGTAGAAATACAGGACCCAGAACGGCAATCTCTTTGCATAGGTGAACTAGGACGTGTGTCATGATATTGAAGAAGGATGGTGGGAACACCAACTCGAAACTGACAAGACATTGCACCAAATCATTCTCCAACCTTGGTATGATTTCTGGACCGATTACCTTCTGAGAGATTGCATTGAGGAATGCACACAGCTTCACAATGGCTAATTGAACATTTTCCAGTAGAAGCCCCCTCAATGTAACCAAAAGCAGCTGCGTCATAATCACGTGGCAGTCATGAGATTTTAGGTCTGAAACTTTTTCTCTGCCATATTTATTATTCCCTTTATATTCGACGAGAAGCCAGACGGCGCCTTCATACTGAGAAGGCATTCAAAGAAGATTTACTTCTATTCTTTGGTAAGACCGTAGCTGGCATGACCCTGATGTATGCCGTCCTTTCTGTGCATATGTTGCTGGTCCTCCCGTGCCTCCGGTGTATCTTTGGTCTTCCCATACACGCCCAAGAAGCCAAGCAGGGTCACGCAAAGATCCTTCGTCACGTGCATCACATTGATTGCAGAGAGGACCTCTAGGTCTTTCCAATAGGGCAGGTCAAAATATAAATTTCTTCTTCCACATGGGTCCGTCATTCGAAACATATTGTCCGCCAGGACCCTTTCCAAAGATTACCTTCAAATCCTTGACCATATCATGTACATCATCACCGGCACGGTGGTAAGGATTCGTCCGGTGATCTGCCTCACCTTTGAAATGCTTGCCTTTCTTTCTTACGGGATGCCCGCTCAGAAGAAATCGACGATGTCCCAGGTACACATTCTTCTTACAATTATCCAAATATATAATGTTGGTATCATCCAAACAGTGCGTGCATGCGCAGTGTCCCTTGTTTGTCTATCCTGAACGGTTACTGAGAGCAGGCCAATCATTGATGGTCACAAACAGCAACGCATGTAGGTCAAAATTCTTCCTGTTTGTGCTCATCCCACGCACGTACACCTTTTCCATTCCAAAGCTGTAAGAGTTCTTCAACTAATGGCCTTAGGTACACATCAATGTCATTGCCGGGTTGCTTAGGGCCTTGGATGAGCACTGGCATCATAATGAACTTCCGCTTCATGCACAACCAAGGAGGAAGGTTATACATACATAGAGTCACAGGCAGGTGATATGGTTGTTGCTCTGCTCCCCAAAAGGATTAATGCCATCTGCACTTAGTGTCGGTGTCAAACCCGGCGGATCTCGGGTAGGGGGTCCCGAACTATGTGTCTAAGCTAATGGTAACAGGAGGCGGGGGACACAATGTTTACCCAGGTTCGGGCCCTTTCTATGGAGGTAATACCCTACTTCCTACTTGCTTGATCTTGATGAATATGAGTATTACAAGAGTTGATCTACCACGAGATCGTAATGGCTAAACCCTAGAAGTCTAGCCTATGATTATGATTGTTGTCCTTGTCCCTAGGAACTAAACCCTCTGGTTTATATAGACACCGGAGGGGGCTAGGGTTACACAAAGTCGGTTACAAAGAAAAGGAATCTACATATCCGAATCCCCAAGCTTGCCTTCCATGCAAAGGAGAGTCCCATCCGGACACAGGAAGAAGTCTTCTATCTTGTATCTTCATAGCCCAACAATTCAGACCAAGTATACAGTCCGGCTATCCGAGGACCCCTTAATCCAGGACTCCCTCAGTAGCCCCTGAACCAGGCTTCAATGACGATGAGTCCGGCGTGCAGATTGTCTTCGGCATTGCAAGGCGGGTTCCTTCTCCGAATACTTCAAAGTAGATTACGAACACAAGAATCGTGTCCGGCTCTGCAAAACAAGTCCCATACACAACCGTAGAGAGTATAATACTTCACGAGTCCAATCCACTAACAAGTTTGGTAGCATGACATTACGTCATCACCCGACCATTATTTTGAATCATTTTCTAGCCTGCCACTCCACGTTTCGGGAGGCGGTTTTTATTGGCACGTCTTGTCAAAGTAGAGATCGTGTCCCCTTATTGTGGGATTTCCATCAACACGGGCGTGGGTAACCCAACCGTTCCGTTGGCATGATTCCTTGGGAATAGGCATGTTTTAAGGCCACAGAGGGGACATTTGATATTCGTCGCCTTTATAAAGGGGCTAAGGTCCGTCCTTTTCCTCCCACGCTAATCCTTTCCTCCACCTCCCACCTCAAGTTTCAACACTCAAGGGTCAATCCAGTCGCTTCGAGCCTCCGGCCATGTCCAGACCCAGCCTTCAAGGCCGGTGGATGGCCTCTTCTGTCACAGAGGAAGATATCTCAAAGCTCAGGGAGGCAACATACCTGACTGCAGAAATCCTCCACAGGCTTCCTGCTCAAGGGTAGGTTATTCCCACTCCTAGATCCAATGAGAGGGTCGTGTTCATCTCTCACTTCCTCCGAGGGCTTGGGTTTGCTCTCCATCCCTTTGTTAGAGGGCTCATGTTTTATTACAGGCTAGATTTCCATGATCTAGCTCCAGACTCCTTCCTTCACATCTCGGCGTTCATCATCACGTGCGAGGCCTTTCTCCGTATTTCCCCACACTTTGGCTTATGGCTTAAGACCTTTAACGTGAAACCGAAGGTAATTGACGGGAAACAAGTGGAGTGCGGAGGCGCTTCAATAAGCAAACTCGCCACTTCTCCTTGGCCAAAGGGCTCCTTCGCAGAATCTTCTGACTTATGGCAATGGGAGTGGTTTTACATTACCGAACCTCGTGGTAAAAAGTGGGCAGCTACACCTGCGTTTCGATCTGTCCCTCCTTTACAACTTGCATCGTGGATTAACAAGGGACTGGACTAGGGATCTATTGATGAACTGCAGACATTGCAAGTCGCATTCGGAGCCTCATTAAAAAGGGCACCGGTCTCACCAATGTCATCCAAGTAATGCTAGTCCGCCGGATCCTTCCGTGCCAACGGCGTCCTCTCCGAATGTGGGAGTTCAATCCGGAAGGTCCACGGACACTTCAGCACTTCTCTGGCACAATGCTCAGAGGGAAGTGGAATTTATTCTTCGGCGCACGAAAACAGTGGCCGGATACTACATAAGACCTCGGCCTTGACTGCAATCATCTGGATACTCCGGTAAGTACTTGACTCCTGAACACGGTTTAGTCAAATTACTCATAACAATGTACTGATAAAACTCTACTCGGCCAGGGCTGGCCTAAAGAAGGCGGAGAGAATTAGGTGTTCGGCTCCACTTCCCGAAGACTCTGCCCATCCGGTGTTAACAAGGATGCTGGCTCCGGCGCCATATCAAGTGCCGGCGGGGGAAGATAAGGAGGAGAGCGAAGAGGCCCAAGGTAGCCTCCATTCTGGAGGCGCACCAGTCAATTTGTCCGGGTAGATTGGAACTTCCACTTCCAAAGTTGGAAGGGAAGGGCGAACTGACATCCCTTCTCCTCATGGGAAGAAGAGGACCGCCTCCCAAGACTCAAACAGAGAAGCTTCTAAGCGGGGGAAGGTATCCCAGTAAGGGGGTGACATCGACATGCAGTCACTCTGCAAAGATAGCCCTCGGCCGAATAGTAAGTGAACCAGGGTGTTTTAAACATATCCCGTTCTTTCCTGGCTGTGAGGGTAACACTTAAAATATATGTTTGCAGTCTGGTACTCAGCCCTCTTCAACAGACCTCCTCTTCGGGGGATCTTCTTCCGGAGATGATGGAGAGCGAGACGCCTCCTCAAATCTCCCTGCCTGAAAAGGCAGACGACACCGAGGTGTCGTCCCAGAGGATCTTTCACGATCAACGAGTGGCGTGAGGGGCAGTGAAGAATGGGCCCGAAGGTAATGCTTCGGCCGCCCAGGGTCCGAGGTGTGCGGCCCTCACGAGCACCAGCAACAAAAGTCCCGGATATCGAAGTTCCGAGGGACGACGCTACCTGTTCCGGATCCGGAGGCGCCGGATACGTTGATGGACATATTGCGAAAAGCAGATTGAATGAAGCCTTTACGAGCCTACTAAGAGGCTCCGAGGTACGTAGTATAATTTCAATTATATTATAAATGCAAATTGCACCTGTGTATAGATAGTAGCCCCTGAGACTCTGGTTGACATCCAAAGGGAGGCGATCAGAGGATCAAAAATATATGCCCAGGAAATGATCTGACCAATTGAAACACAGGCTGTTACATCCGTGGCGACTGCCCAAGCTACAGAGGTAGCACATCTGAAGCAGAAAGTTGATGTGGCGGATGATGACATCACGCTTATTAACAGGCGGCTCCACTAGATGACATCACAACAACACCGGGTTTGTTAATTACTCAACAAGTCACATATTGATCTCTTTTTTGATTGGTTTGGGGTGGATTATGAGGCCTGTCGCGCAATCATAGATTTATATTTTGATTTATGTGGGTGGATAGAAACACCCTTTTTAAAGTTTTCTAGGGATTGTAATGAAGCACGGCTTGTTTAGTGATACCAATCCCTTCGAGCTCCCTCAACCCTTCGCCAACACTTCTTCGGTTTCTCGTCACTTTCTTGCCTCTCCCCCTCTGTTATGAGAAAAAACAAATAGTTGGAATTTTAGTTTCTTATGCAGTGGTCGTTCAAAGGACATGCATTTTTTTTCTTCGATTGGAGCTACACCGCTTATAGTTCTGTGAACACCAGACTTACTTGGAAAACGTTTATATTCATTCTTTTAAATCAAGCAACATATTTGTCGTTAGTAAGTTGCCCATACTTTGATTCCTAGATGCGAGTGCTAGCCACATGGACACGATTGTTGGATGTTGATTCATCGTTTGATTTTCTCTTTCTTGGAGCAAATACAATGTATGGTTCCATTAGCAAGCTCGAATAGATTCGTCCACCGGAGAGGAGCTCGGGCCGGGCCAACGAGGCGAGCTCTAGATCAGGGTCAGTCATCATGAAAGCTGAGAACTGATGGTGTGTTAGTTATTACTTTGACCACTCTGATGGTGGCTTGATTGGTTTACTGTAGTTTGACTGTTTAGACTGTGCCCGTGAAAGTTCAATATGATTTATTTTCTTTTACTTGAAAATTATCTATAGTTCAGAGTTAATAGAAACTAAGATTTTCTGTATTAGTTTGCTGAATGTGGATGTTATTTTTTAGCGTCACCATTTGTGCTTAGCATAATTTCACCAACTCAGGAAGTGAGCCTAGCGTCATTGACCAGAACAGATTTAGTTTCGAGGCAAGAAGGCAAAAAATGTCCCCTCCCCACTAGCAGGGAAAAGCACATTTCAGTTTTATCATGTCTGTTTTCTCCTACATCTAGGCAACCAAAGGTAAGGCATTCTAATTAGTGCCTGCTAAAAATAGCATTTCCTACTAATTTGGCTGCAACATTAGAAAATACGAAACACACTGCAGGTCATCGTCTCCCCTCCCCTGGGTCGCCCCCGCGCGGCGACCAGGGGGGAACCCTAGCGCCGCCAAGCCCTCGGCCCTTTCTCCCACCTCTCCTGCCCGCCGCCGCCGGGGCGCGCCGCCGGGCAAAGCCCGGTTGGTGTCGGCAGCGGCGGGATCTCTCCTTCCCGCAGCGGCCGGACCTAGCGCGGGTGGCGTTCAGCGGCAGTTGGCGGCGTGTTGGCGACGGGGCACGCCGGTGAGGGCTCAGGGGCGATGGCAGGAGTTGCTTCCCCCGGTGGTTGCATGGGGGGCCGTTCGGGGCGCGGCTATGGTGGCCGTGGTCGATCTGCTTCAGATCTGACCGCCGGTGCCTCGGGTGGCGCAGGGATCTCGGGGCAGCGGCCTCGATCGATAGCGCGCGGTGAGGCCTGCCTGGCGGGCGACATCCACGGGGTGCAGATGGGGGGCCTTCCACGGCTGCATGGGCGGCATGAACGTGGCGGCGCTACGACGGCTCCTCGATGGCCGCCCGAAGTTCCATGGGAGGCGTCGTCTCCGACTCGATATACTCCGGTTCGTGCTGGCTACCGTAGCGACTACGGTCGACGCCAATTCTGCCTGGACGGATCTGGAGGATGGGCATGGATCCGGGGGAAACTCCAGGCCGGCGTGGCGGCTGCACCAAAGTCGACGCCCTCGGCGCCGATTACCTTCCTGGAGGCTTCGGTGTGGATCACACGTCCCCCACCTCTGCCATGAGCGCAGGCGAAAGCCTCTGTAACTCTGTTTGGGCGACGATGGCACTTTGGTGTCATGTTCCTTCCTGAAGGCATCGGCCGAGGACTGCTCAGGCTGGTGGAATTGCTGGTAGTTCGGAGTCGATGCGAGATCGCATGTAGGTGGAGCGGTGTGGCATCAGCAGTATCATCGACGATGGTCTCGGCGGCATGTGCAGTCGAGTCTTGGTGTCCGATGCGCGGAGATGAACTCGCGCAGGAGGAGGAAGCTGTCTGGCGTCGTGGTGGCGTCGACGGTAGCTAGACCATGCAAGGTAGATGCAACAGTACAACTCTGAAGATGGATTGGTGGCAGGTGGCTGCAGCGGCCTCATACCCGGCAGGCGTCCTGGTTGAGGAGTGCGCCAGACTGGTAGATGCCCCATACCCGACAGGCGTCCTGGTTGGGACCTCAGGTCTTAGATGTTTAGGTTTGGCGCGATGTCTGTTTGATATTAGGCCCAAACTATCAGCGCCTCTTCATTGATTGGATAGGTGTAGCGACAATTGATTCTTAGACGGTGGCTTTAGTCTTGCTGTTGTATGACTTTGTAAGGTCTTGGGAGAATAATTAATAAAGTGGCCGTATGCATCGCCGAGATGCAGAGGCCGGGGGTCATTCTCCTTTTCTAAAAAATATATTTGTTCTTATCCTTACACAGAAAATTCTATTAAAAAATCATCAGTAAATTGAGGCATCTAGCCAGCTTCTTGTGAAGAAGAGGCGATTTCTGTTCAAAGATGATGTGGCCACTGACCGTGAATTTTCCAAGAAAATAGAATCCATATTCCCAGAAAACACCCCATCTAATCAATCTTGCTACTGGCATTCATCTTCGCATTCAGAAGGTTTGAGAAGAAAACGATGTAACAATTGTTCTTTTGTTCTTTGTAACTCTCGGTTTGTGGAATTACTGTGAAGTGAGCCTGTGATTCCATTGCTTGTGCTTCCTGTTCGTTGTAGCTCCAGAGTTTTGTTTCAAATTTTTTCTACAAAGATTTGGTTTGAAGGGCCTGATTGTGGTTATCTTATTGTACCTGCAGTGTTGCTGCTTATACCATCAACACGAAGCTGAAGGTACACATGAAGCACCGTGATCTAGCAAGACTTCAAAACGTACATAATATATCACTTATGGTGCACCTTATCTACCCAAAAAGGCTTTCGCCCCGCTTTATATTATAAAGCAACTGCCCAAGCCTACATTCAACATAGATGCACACACGCACACAAACACAAAGGTCTAGTACAAACGGTAGCCAAGAGGATTAATGCTGAGGGCACAGCTCAACAAGCCCTGAAAACAGAAAAAACACGCACACATACGGCGCAACGGAGCATCTAGTCGGGCTCCGGGGGTGGCGGTGGGAGCGGGGGTGCCAAGCGGAAGGCCAGGGATCGAAGGTCGGCGAGGAGGGTGTTGATGACGTCCCGATCCTGAGGGCGGCTAAGCGGCCGCCAAAGCTGCAAGTACCCACACATTTTAAAAATGGCGTCAGTAGCGCGTCGAAGAGGCACCTTTTGGATGACAAGCTTATTGCGTATGGTCCAAAGCGTCCAGGCAAGGACCCCAACGCAGAGCCATCTAATATGGCGGTAGCGAGGGGGGAGGCATGGATCTCCGCAAGAAGGTCAGGGAAGTTGGAGTTGCACCACTGGCCCCCAACCGTCTCGCGGAAACTGGACCAGAGAAACTGGACCGTGGAGCACGAGAAGAAGATGTGATTAGCATTCTCCACCGTGCCGCACAGGGGACAAAGCCCATCTCCGGGTCCATTGCGCTTGAGGACCTTCACGCCATATGGGAGGCGGCCGCGGATCCATTGCCACAGGAAGATCCTGACTTTCAGGGGCAAGCGGATGTCCCAAATCAGACTGAAGGGCTCGGGTGCCAGCAAGGGGGCGAAGGCTGCGTAGAGGGATTTGGTGGAGAAGCAGTCGGACGATTCCAGACGCCAAGAGATGGCGTCCGAGGTGTCGGTGATGTTCATCGGGAGAAGGGCGATGTTCTGGAGGAGGGCATCCCAGGCGGCCACTTCAGCCGGGCCAAAGGGGTGGCGAAAAGCGAGGCGCCCTAAGTCAATAAGGGTCGACTCGACAGAGACCCGATGGTCAACAGCAATGGCGAATAGCTCCGGGAATCGAGCGGCCAGGGGGGTGTTGCCAATCCATCGATCAAACCAGAACAGGGTCGAGGACCCAGTACCAACCGAGATGGATGTGCCAATGCGAAGCACAGGTAGCAGCTGGATGACGGCCTACCAAGACTGGGAGCCGCCCGAGCGCTGACAGAATGTGAGTGGTTGGCCACGGAGGTACTTGTTCCGGATGATTGTGAGCCAAAGGCCTCCATCGCCATTAGCAATGCGCCAGAGCCAACGGGTCAGGAGGGCAATGTTCATGTGTCGGGAGGACAAAATCCCAAGACCACCCTGGTCCTCGGGTTTGCAGATATCCGGCCAGCTCACCATGTGGTACTTTTGCTTATCATCCTCGCTAGCCCAGAAGAATCTGGACTAGTACTTGGCAATTTCCTTATGGAGCGACTCATGAAGGCTATAGAAGCTCATGAGGAACCAAAGAAGGCTGGCAAGCGAGGAGTTGATGAGGATCACGCGTGCAGCCTTCGACAACCAGCGCCCTTTCCAGGGCTCAACGCGGTGTTGCATACGGGTCACCGTGGGGCGAAGATCTGTCACGGTGAGGCGTGAATCACTAATGAGGATCCCCAGGTAGGTCGTGGGGAAAGAACCCAACCGACAATTAAGTCGGTTCGCTATAGCCTGAGCTTCCTCCGGGGGGTAACCAAGAACCATCACTTCGCTCTTATCGAAGTTTATGGTTAGTCCCGACATCTGTTGGAAGCACAGGAGGAGAAACTTCAGGTTAGCTACGTCCAGAACAGACCCCTCAACCATTATTATGGTATCATCCGCATATTGAAGGAGGGAGACCCCCCCTCCGACTAGGTGGGGAACGATGCCGTGAATATGTCCGGCATCCTTGGCCTTGTCGAGGATAGAGGCCAGGGCGTCCACCACCATGTTGAACAGGAACGGCGAGAACGGGTCACCCTGACGGACCCCATAGAGGATGGAGAAGTATGGCCCAATGTCACCGTTGATGTTCACCGTGGTCCGACCGCAGGAGACCAATTGCATAACGCGAGTCACCCAACGGTTGTCAAAGCCCTTATGGAGCAGCACTTCTCGCAAGAAGGGCCAGTGGACAGTATCGTACGCTTTGTGGAAGTCAAGCTTCAAGAAGACTGCTCGATGGTGTTTCACCCGGACTTCGTGGAAAACCAACACCCCATCCAGAATAAATCGGCCTTGAATGAAGGCAGATTGGTTCGGGTGAGTATCGTGTCGGCTAGCAGGGTCACCCTATTGGCGTACCCTTTGGCCAGGATCCGGAATATCACATTAATCACTGTGATAGGACGGAACTGGCGGATATCGGATGCACCCGGAACCTTGGGGATGAGGGTAACGACCCCGTAGTTCAGGCGTCCAAGATCCATAGAGCCCGAGTAAAACTCCTCAAATAAGGCCATGACCTCCGGCTTGATGGTCTGCCAGAACGTTTTGAAGAACGTAACGGGCAGGCCATCTGGCCCCGGGGCAGAGGAGGGGTTCATCCCCTTAATAGCCGCGAGGACCTCGTCCTCAGCGAAGGGGGCAACTAATGCCGCATTAGCCTCAGCGGAGACCAACTGCACACCCGACCAAATGTCGAGGACGAGACTAGCCCCACCCCGAGGGGTGGGGGTAAAGAGAGCTTTGTAAAAGCCGTCACCATGGGCCCGGATGACCGAGGGGCGAACAAGGGGCAAATCTCCCTCCCAAAGGCAGTGGATGGAGTTTCGCCGATGCCGGCCGTTCGCAACCGCATGGAAATATGAAGTGTTTGCGTCGCCACGGACCACCCATCTTTGGGTACCACGTAACCTCCAGTAAGCCTCCTCATCCGTTTAGATGGTTGAGAGTTGATCCTCGAGATCATATATCAGCACCCACTCATCCGGGGAGATACCGGAGGTGTCGGCCCGGGCGTCCAGGGCTTGAATAGCCAGCAGGAGGGTCCTTTTGCGCTCGCGGAGGTCACGACCAAGGTTAGCGCCCCAACCCTTCATGAATTGGCGGGTGAGCTTGGTGCAGAAGTGCCACGAGTCAACAACGGACATGGAGAGATGAGGGAAAGCGCGAGCAGAAGTCCATCGGGCAATAACCGCATCCCGGAAGCTCGCCTGGTTAAGCCAGAAGAGCTCAAACTGAAACCGCGGCGGGGTAGGGGGCGCTCGTCCGCGGTGGAGAGGAGGATAGGACGTGGTCAGATGCAATCCGGGTAATCGCCCAAAGAGACGCCAGGGGGCAGCATAATTCCCACTCCGGAGAAACTAGGACGCGATCCAAAACGGATTGCGTCGGGTCAACTTGACGGTTTGTCCAGGTGAACCTGGCACCCGTCCGCTCGAGCTCACGGAGACAGAGCTCCTCTATCCAGTCGTTAAACAACTGCATCCGGGGGAGGTTAATCCGATCATTATTCTTCTCATCCGGGGAACGGATGAGGTTGAAGTCTCCGCCCACGACTACTGGGAGGAAGGAGTTGGAGATCTTTTGATGAAGCTCCGCAAGGAAGGTTGGGGAACGGCGGTGCTCCGCCGGTCCATACACAATCACAACCTCCCATTTGAAGTTAAGAGCACGCTCAAAGATCTCCATACTAACGAAGAATTCACCTCGGTCCATGCCGCTCACCTCGAAGGTGGCATCCTTTACCCCTAAAAGGATGCCGCCAGAGTGGCCCGTGCTCCCACTAGAAGGGAGCCAATGCCAGGCGAAGAGGTGGGAACTAAGGCAGTCAAGCTCATGGAGGGAGAACTCAGTGCGCATGGTTTCCTGGATGGCAATGATGTCAATGTGTTCATCGCGCACGTACTCGATGAGTTGGCGGCGTCGGCCATCATGGCCGAAGCCGCGGATGTTCCAAAAAAGGACCCGCATCTAAGCCCCCATCGGGGGGCTGCTTGACCCTAGGACGCGAGATACGCTTTGAGCGCGAAGCGCAACTGTGCGAGAATGAGCGCGCCCATGGATCACCCCGTCGACCACCGGAGGAACCCGAACCGCGGGAGTGGCAGTCGACTCCTCAGGAGGTCGAAGCAGTCGAGCCCGAGTTTCCGCCAGCTTACCATCTAGGATCTCGCGAGCCCTAATGGCCGCAATCTGCTCTAAGGGGGGACCTACTCCCCCCCTGAATATGATGGCCGAGTCCGTGGCCACCTCGGGATGGCCTCAAGCGCGGAAAAGGAACAACTGGAAGAACTGGGAAGGGCGGGATGCACACCTGACTCGAGGTTCCGAGCCGCCGCCCGGATCTCCGCACGCTCGGCGATGGACGGGACCGAGGAGTCCGCCGGGCGGTCTGCATCGAGGCGGGCGCAGTGGCGAGACGCAATTACCAGCATCAAGGAGGAGCGGGGCCGTGTGGTGTACGCCACCGTCTGGGGAGGGTGCACGGAGACCGGAGTGGTCATGACCACGGCCACCGCCGAGGCCGGAGAAGCAGAAGAGGCGAGGCGGGCGTCGAGGGTCACTAGCGGGGGAAGCGGGGCGACGAGCTCCAGGTTGTCACTCGACGCGTCCCCCGCGAGTGGAAGGACTGGAGAGGGCTCGCCGAGGGAGGCACCACCGTCGACACCCATGGGGACCGGGGAGGTCAAACTAGGGGGGCCGGGGGGTCCGGGCCCGACGGAGAGGGGCGGAGGGCAGAGTCGGTGGACGGGGAGCGAGGCGACGAAGGTGGCACGACGAGCAGACTAACACTGGAGATGTCACTGGCCGACTCCGAAGGCGGAGGAGAGGGTGCAACCGGGGTGGCTGCCAGACGGAGAGCCACCGCGAGGTCAGCGGCAGACACCCTGGTGTGTCCCGCCCCGGAGCCGCCACGACCTAGGGATGGGTTGGCGGGCTCGCGAGACGGGGAGCGGGAGCGCTCCGAGAGGTCCTCGTCCTCCTCATGGTCATTGAGGCGGGAGTGGCGGGATCGCCTGTGGGGGAGTCATCGGCATCAGCAGGGCCGCCCCCTGGAGGCTGTTGGCGGAGAGGCGGGGGCGGCCGATGTGATTCGGAGGCTCGGGGAAGATTGTGAGGTCGTATCCATCGTCGTTGAAGAAGACCCGAAGCGTGGTGTGGAGCTTGGAGGAGTCCAGGCATTTCACCTTGACCCGGACCTCCTTCTCCTTGCGCAGAAAGAGCTCGTCGACCACGACCACCTTGCCAGGATCTTGGACATACTGCGAATGACACGCTTAGACCGGGCCACATCTGGCAGTCCGGCGATGAGGAGCCAAGCAGTATCCAGGACCGCCACGGCCTTGGGATGCCACCTCGGCTCGGAGATGTTCACCACAATCCCGTTGAGGGCCAAGGTGATCTTGTCGCTGCGGGTGCAGAAGCCCATGCTCATGGCGTCGGGGAAGATCACCGAGAAGGCGTTGGCCGCGGTTGAGGTCACCTGCCAATTCCACTTGCACCCGGACAAGTGGTTGAGCTCGGCCTCGATCAGCTCTGGGGTGGCGACGCCCTCGCCCACAACAGTCACAAGAGCCAGGAGCGAGGGGGAGGGAGGCGGGAGCTCCGGCACCTCGATGTGAAAGAAGCCCATGTCCTCGATGTCGTGTTCGTACATCATGATCTCCTTCGTCACCGGGCGATACAGACACAGAATCGGGGGGTGACCGGCTTCCTTGCAGAGGTAGCACGTCGGTGGGTTGGGGCATGCCACCTGGAAGTGTCCGGCCAGGCCGCAATTGAAGCACGGCGGACCATCGGGAGCGGGGGTGGCGCCCGAGGGGGGACCGCCACGGCAGCGGAGGAGGCGGCGGCCGGGGGGCGAGGAGGACCCTTCTTCTTCTTCTTCTTAGCGCCCTGACGCCCCCGGTTCCCATTGCCACCGTTAGATGGCGGGAATGCGGCTTGGGCGTGCGGGGGCTGGTAGCGACGTGCAGCCATGGCGGTGGAGTCGGTGGCGGGGGGCATTTGACGCGGAGGGGAGGGACATCTGTCCCGCCGACACGATGGGGAGGGGGATCGCCGATGGGAAGACAGTCGGGCCTCCCCAGCCGGCGAGCCGCCGCGGTCACGCGAATCCGCCCGAGGGGACGCACGTCGCGCCGGCGAGCGGGAACGACGGTCGTCACGCGCCGGGGACCGATGGAACTGGTGGGGGGAGGATCAACGGGAGTCGCGGGAGTCTCGGGCTGGGGAGCGCCAAGCCGGGCGGGAGAGAGCTGGTTCCTGAGGTCCACCTCCCGCCGGAGGCCGTTAGGGGAGGAGCGAGGCGGGTCTCGGCAGTCCTCCGCGCGGCGCTTGGGGTGGGCCTCATCGTCGCCCCAATCCCGGGGCATGGCCGGCGGGGGAGGAGGGGGGGCGCGAGGTGGCCGGTGGCGCCGGCGAGAGGGGTGGCTGGGGGCGCGTCGGGGAGGGGAGCAGGAGGCGCGGGTCGGGTGGAGGGATGGCGAGGAAACCCTATCGGGGGCCAGATGGAGCGCTGAGCCGGGCCAATTTCCACCAAAGGGCGAGGCTGGGCCGAGCGGGTGGAAACCAGCCTAGGAGGCCGGCCCGCGAAGCACCCAATGGCCCGCATCCCACCCGGCGGCCCGGCTGCCGAGGACTCCAGGGTGGGCCCAATGGAGTGGGCCACGGGGCGGCCCATGACCAGCATGGCCCGGTACGACCGGCCCGGGGCAACCAGGCGGGGCACAAGGGTTTCCCCGAGCGCCACCGTGGTGGCTGCCGCCGGGGCAGGACGGGGGCGGCGAGGCCAGGACGGGGCACGCCGGCCAGCCGGGGACAGGGAAGCGGCGGCGCCGAAGAAGGAGACGAATGGGCGAAATGGAGAGCGCCTGAAGAGGACGGCCGAAATCTCCGACGCGGGCACCGGCGACGAGCCGGTCGGGGCGGAGGAGGACGACGCCAGCGTGGCGGGCTTCCAGGAAGAGCGCGCAGAACCGCAGTCGGCGCGGCCAGCGACACCCCAGCCGCCGGCGCGGCGGCTCCCTGGAGGAGCCCTAGGCCCGAAGGGGGCACCTTTCGGCCCCATCGGCAACGACGCGCCCGACGGCCGTCGGCAGCGCTGGTCGACCCCGCGGGCGGCCGAACTCCCACCCCTGGGAGTAAGGCCACCGGGAGAGTCGAGCCGAAGACGCCGGACCGGAGCCTTGGGAGGGATGCGATCCCGGCAGACGACTGGGCGCCCCGCGGCGACGTCGTCAGCCTTGGCGAGGTCCGCCCAGACGACACGCGCCGTGCCAGCGGGGGGAGTCGACGGCAGGGCGGGCGAGGGGGGCACCGGCGGGCAGGCCGTGGGTGAGGTAGGGGACGGGGGCTGGGGCGGCGGCGGAGCCGCCGGGCCGCCAGGGGCGTCGCCAGAGCCTACGGGCGTCTCCATCCTCGCACCTTATCTAGTGCACATGCGCTTAACATTATTTCACTTACGTTGCATATTCACAAGAAATTTGTTAGTTTTGTAGTGTTTGGATCAATCATTAAAAGCTTTATATATACCCAACATCCATCGAAGAATTAAGTTAGTCGTTTCTCTGCGTGGAGACTACACTTCTTTTGTACCGCTTCCGCGGATTCTGAATAACAGTGACGTCGTTTGCACTATCATTTAAATGTAGTCTGTGATTTTTGTTAACCACTGATTGTCCAGACTATCTTTCTCGGAGGCTTCTTATTAGTGAGTTTCAACTTCCATCCAAAGTATTGTCATTACACTTGCAAAGATGAAAAGTGCTTGCATGAGGACTGATGGTGATGCTATATGGTCATTCTCACTAGATAACTACTGTATTTGCTCTATATGGTCATTCTCAATAGATAATTATTTGCACCAGACCGCGATACATATTGCAAGGTATCCAACGATGGAGAAGAAACATGGCAGCAGGGGCGCCGACAGCAAAGGTAAACTGAGGTGGCACGACCTCTGACGGCGGCAAGTGAGGTCCAGTGTAGATGCGTTTGGAGCGTGGTTTTCCATGTATGGGGCAACAATCTCTTAATGCAATTTGTTAATGCAGGCCCTGACATTCAGGTGACATCTGCACCTTTTTCTAATATTGATGTTTCATGCTTATATGTGATTTGTGGCATTGTAATCCTAATCCATTCACATGAACAAATTTCTTTGGTCGGGACAAAGAAATTAATGGTGAATTGGGGTCTAGATTTTTTCTTCCTAGTTGTTAAAGCTCACAAGTACAGGTTGCAGTTTCATGGATGTTTAGGGCCAGTTTCATGGATGTGTGGTGACAATTTGTGGGCATGGGTACTCTACAAGTAACTACAGATGGAAGAGAAATAGGTAATGGGCGCACCCGCTTTTGTTTTCAAAATCTGTTGCACTAATAATGTCAGAGTTTACTTTGCAATGTTGCCAACAAAGTAGTAGTATGTAATCTTTTCTGCTGTAAATGCATTCTTCAAAATAGATAGGGGAGAAGCTTTAACTTAGCTCTCAGACTATAAATTTGAGTGTCTTCCCTTTTTGTTAACAAATACTATTTAGCAACAAAGCACCGATACGAATATGTGTATCAGTATCAGGGCGATACTGATACACAAATTTGCCATTTTGAAAAAGTGCCGATAAGGGGATACGTTTTACCATCTTTTCTAATTCAAAACAAAAAGGTATAAAAGTTAGGAACAACAGATTATCATATAGATGCATGAAAATGAAATGATTGGCTTCGCTGTACATTTTTTGCGTACCTCAAGAATAAAAAGAGCTTGCAATTTTTTTAATCCAATTGCTTGCCTGTACCATTTAACGAAGCTTTCTCTAATGTAGTATTTGGTCCTTCTCCCCTCTTAGCACTTGCACTCGATGAAGCAAAACTTGCAGAAACAATAGGCAAGGACACATTTTTTGTTTTGTTTTGTGCTAATGCAGCTTGAGCCATTGCAACCCCAGCTGGTGATTTCTCTATAATTGTAACATGGCTCCACAATGGCAGCCTTAGATTGGTAGGTTCAGCAGGAGGATCCATCTGAAGGAGAGGATCATAGGAGATAGATCATGAGAGGACAAAAGATAACACATGAGAGGAAGTGAGCTTAGCTTTGGTGGCTGGCGGCTGAAGGCTCAGTGTACATATCTTGGTGGTTGTGTCGACCTCAACCGTTGAGCTGCCTCCGGGGATCAAGCTTGACAAGATGTCTGGTCTGCTACGTGAGAGGGGCCGAGGGTGAGGGGGAGTCGGAGACAAGGACGATGGGGAGTCGGTGAGAGGAGGAGCAGCTCCTCGTCGGCTTGATGCCAGCATGCCAACCGACACCGCCGCCTGCTATGGAGCTCGGGAGGAACGAGGAGGAGGGAAAGGATGGCGCGTCGGGACTAGGGTTGCCTATGGGTTGGTCCGTATCCAAAAAGCACCCGTCAAGTATCAAACAAGTATTAGATTCATTTTAAATAGTTTATTTCCAGATGCTTACATGATACGTATCCACCACGTATTGGAGCAGTATCTGTATCAGATACGGTATCTGATATGGGTACGTGAGGTCAGTGAAATATCCGTGCATTCGATCTATTTCGGTTCTGCTTCTAATTAAACTTTGAAGGGGGCTGTATTGGCCTTCAATCGTGAAAACTCGCAGTTCATTTCCCTAAGCTCATTGCTATACAACTATGCAGGGTGAGATGAATTGTGCAATCAAATGTTTTGAAACCATCTTTATCATACAGGGTGAGATAAAGCTTATTCCCTTCATAAATCTAGGAGTTGGTTGTTTTTTGATAGTAAAAATAGATGATTGTTGCAAGATTTGTGTTTGTTATGCCATTATCACTGGTACGCGTTGGTGCTATACACATGATTCTTAACCCCTTTCCGCGACGGCATCTGGAACCGTCGCCAAATGAGTGTGGGCGATAGGGGGTCCTTCCCACACGACTCAGAAACCATCGGGGATAGACCCTCTTGGCACACAGGGTGGGGCAAAAATGAGCACGTGTGCGATCGGGCGAGGCATCGAAACCCAATCTTTTCTGTTCGTATGTACATCCCACGCGGTGAATCCTAAAAAACATTTTGGTTCGTATGTATATCACACATAGGCAATCCACGGAATACGTTTCCATTCTTATGTACATCCCACACAGTCAATCCAGGGAAAACGTTTTCGTTCGTATGTACATCCCACACAGTCAATCCAAGGAAAAAGTTTTCGTTCGTATGTACATCCCACATAGTCAATCCAGGGAAAACATTTCCGTTTGTATGTACATCCCACACAAGTTTATGTATAGGCTCGTGTGTGGTAGGTGTAACTATCACACACGTTTCGCCTTGGTTAACCGTTTGCTTTTATCAACTACATCACACATGATTTGATGAAGAAAATTATGTGGCATTGAGCTATCCATCACAAGCGTTTTTACTGCTAGAACCATTTCCAAAGTTCCATGACCCATTTAGCAGGTTAGTTTCCAATTAATAATTCCAGTATTACGCTACTTCACATTTCATATCGAACAGCTGTTTGCCAATTTCATATCAGGCACATAAATATATTTTAACATCACAGTAGGATAGCTACCTGAAAACAGCACAGTACAACATATAGCTAGTTCAACTTCATAAAAACAATATTAGAACAATATATTCATTTCCCTAATCAAGATCATCCAGGCTCGTCTTATCCACCTCAGCTTTCAGTTCAGTAAGAACCTGTTTTGCACTGGCCAACTAGAAAAGTGCCTCCTCCTTCACCAACACCATCTTAGCAAAGTCTGATTTAAAAAATCTGAGCTCATTCTCCACCTTCCTCTTTTTACCCCGCATCTTCAAATATTGTTCAGCATTGACAACACTTTCTCTAAGCCTACCTTTGTTCTCTTCCTCATACATGCTCCAGAGCTTTGCTAGGCACATCTTCAAAGACTGTGGCCACTCTTGATCAACTCACTCTAAGTAAAAACATTTATGTTCATACTATAATATTTAAAACTAGATCAGTAACAATTGTAGGGGAAATGAGTTTATAGCAACATAGAAAATCACCAATACTTATTTTGGAAAACTGAAGAAACAGGTTAATTATGACATATCTTCTCAAAAAGATCAATATGCAAATGAATTAATTGCTACTGAGACAACAACCAAATTTTGAAACATCAGAAGCTATAATTAACTACAACAATGCTACAAGTTCTTACTCATGTACTATAAATAACAAATTGAATATTTTATAAGAAAGGTAAATATAACTGCAACAACATCGCGATAGTGTTTGGATGACAGCAAATTGATACTAACAAGTGTGTAAATGCACAAATTTAGTAACATAGAACTAATAGCACTAGGACCGTCCACTATGTATGCCATAACCGGTGTAAAGACAACTGTTGCTACATCTCGCACCTGTGCCCTGCACTGGCGAGCCCATGCAGCGGAAAAAAATTAGGGACCCGGACTCCGGAGCACCTAGTTGCTCTGATGCCCAGTTCCTTCGTGCCATAAAGATTTAGTATTTTACTGCTTGGCTGCTCGGATGTGTGGACCAAAGTTGGCTGCACAAACTGTTGAAGTGGTGCCAAATAATTTTCTAATGGCACCACTGATGAAATAGCAACATTTTTAGATACTAGGTACAATCTGTGACACTGTCTTACGATGCATTTGGTTGAAGGTGCGGTATGAATGGGTTGGGACCGTGACAGTGTCTGAATCACATCTAACAAATGGTTTGTAACAACGAAAGAGGGTCTAACCTTCTCTGCACATGCCAGAAACTTCCTCCCACTGTCCACAGATTCAAACGCAACTAGCTTCATGCATGGAGATTGATGGTGACAACGAGCAGACGTATCTTCAGCCACCCCGCTCCATTCATTGCAACTGATGGTCCTAGGGAGCTACAAGAGAAAGAAATGACTCAAATCAACTACCGGATAAAAATCATTCATTCTAAGTCATAGCCCGAGAGAGAGAAGAGAGGCATACCCGGGTGGTGAAGGAGTTGTCGGAGGAGGAGGCTGGAGAGGTCTTTGAAGAAGACCATGGCGACCCCGGTGGTAGGATGCGAGACAACGAGAGCGAGGAAGCAAGCGAGGAAGCGGCTATAGATTAGGAAGGTAAGAAGGAAGGAGGAAACAGGGGAAATGTGACTTGTGGTCGGGGAGAAAAGGGGGTGGGGGTAGATATTTAGGCGGTAGGGCAAAAATTTTGAAATGTGGAGGGAGCCTTTGCGCGTTGTGCCACCGGACACCATTCACTTTGAACGGTTGTGTGCATCACAAAAGATTCTTCTGCTTTACGCGCATGTGATGAGTTTGATAATTCAAATTTTGGTGGAGTACGTCATTGCATAATTTACCATCGCTTGCTAATTTGGGCACACAAAAGAGCATACAGCACACAGACCACACATACTGAATCGAGCAATTTTAGTAATTAAACAGAGCCAGTTGACCTAAACATTTCTCTAACAAAAGATCAACATTAAAAACAAAGCCTAAGTATGCATAATTTTAAAAATCCGCCATCGCGCCGGCCTATGCATCACCGCTGTGAGATGAGACGTCGATGACTTGTCCTGGCGACATGCTGCCGATGGTGGACTCCGCGCCCCCCTGCTGAAGTCGACCGCGTCCTCGTCCTCGGTGTCGCCCTCAAGGTTGTAGTACTCGTAGTAGTGGCTGCGCCAAAGCTCGCGTTGGTCCACCGCCAATTCCTCGACGGACAAACTCTTCTCTACCTCGACCTCGCCCACGCGCAACTCCTCCTCCCGGCTCTCCTCGATCTCCGCCGCCTCCTGCATCTCCAGCTATCGCTTGGCGATCTCATGAGAAAGCAGGTGCTCCATGGCCACCGCCACCTTTTCGGACATGGGTTACATGCTGGATTCCGATGTGGACTGGAATATCTTGGCATGTGCGTCCTCGATCTTGGCGTGGATGGCCTCGACCCGGGCCAGGGCGACATCAGCGACACGGACAGCAGCTCGAGCGCTCTCGGTGTTTGCAGCCGCCGTCGCAGCAGCAACCGTCTCGGCTATTGCAGCTGCCCTATTGGCTGCTGCAGACGCCCTCTTGGCGGATGCGGTCTCACTCAATGCGGATGTGACGGCACTCTCAGCGTAGGCGGTGGCGCTCTCGGCGCAGGCCGCAATGCTCGGGGAGGACGCAACCATCGTACGGACCTTCACGAAGCATTTCCACGACGTCATCCTTGCAAGAAGGGGGTGCGGGAATGGGGATCGAGATTCGTGGATTCAGGGGTTGCCGGCACTGGAGCAGATGAGCCGGCGAAGCTTAAGGAGGAAGACTTAAATAGACCCAGAAAATTTCATCGCAAACGGTTCCGACAAAAAACCCGTGTGTGATGTTGTGGATATTTTTTATTAGCTGTGAAAGACAAATTTGGAGTAAAGTGGCAACGGATGGTGTTTTAAATGTACGAAAAAAAATTATAGTACTAATACAACTGTCATCTCAAATTTTAGAAAATTTCAGGGGTCATTTAACCTTTTAAGACATTTAAGTGGTTTTCTAGCCATTTAATGACCGTAATTCAAATTTGAACTACATGTACATGCAACAACTAACCATAACGGTTTGAAAAGTCATATTTTGTGTACTTTGTGTGCGATTTAATTCCATGTGCAGTAAATTGGAAGGAATTTTCAAACATATTGGTCTAACGGCTATGACACAATTAAGCATGGAGTGTCATGGCATTTAAATTCCCAAAAATTAAAAAAAGATAAGAAACACATGAAACCTTGTTTGATGTAATGTCATGCCATCAAGATGATGTGGTAAAAAATTTAGCTTGTTTGACGAAAGTTTGGACACATCCCCCTTACAAACCGGAGCAACTCACTAAGGTTCGTGGTTCCGAGATGGAACAATGCATGTTTGATGACGAACGAGAGATAGCTTCCCCTTATGGCCTTCAAATGTTTTCTACATTTAACGTGCACTAATACAACTGTCATGTGAAAATTTGGAAAATTTGAGGGGTTTTGACCATTTAAAGACATTTAAGTGATTTTCTAGCCATTTAAGGACCGTAATTCAAATTTGAACTACATGTACATGCAACAGCTAACCATAACGGTTTGAAAAATCACATTTGTGTACTTGTGTGCGAGTTAATTCAGGTTTAGTAAATTATAAGGAATTTTCAAACATATTGGTCTGACGGCATGGACACATGCATGGAGTGCCATGGCATTTTGATTCCAAAACATTAAAAAATGATCAGAAAAACATGAAACCTTGCTTGATGTAATGTCATGCCATCAAGATGATGTGGTAAAAAATTTGGCCTGTTTGACAAAAGTTTGGACACACACCCCTCATGAACCGGAGCAACTCAATAGAAGGTTCGTGGTTCCGAGAGGGAACAATGCATGTTTGATGACGAACGGGAGATAGCTTCCCCTTACGACCTTCAAATTTTTTCTACATTTAACGTGCACTAATATAACTGTCATGTGAAAATTTGGAAAAATTTTGGGGTCATTTGACCTTTTAAAGACATTTAAGTGATTTTCTAGCCATTTAAAGATCGTAATTCAAATTTGAACTACATGTACATGCAACAACTAACCATGACGGTTTGAAAAATCATATTTATATACTTGTATGCGAGTTAATTCCATGTGCAGTAAATTAGAAAGATTTTTCAAACATATTGGTCTCACAGCATGGACACATGAATGGAGTGCTATGGCATTTTGATTCTAAAAAATTTAAAAATGATCAGAAAAACATGAAACCTTGCTTGATATAATTTCATGCCACCAAGATGATGTGGTAAAAAATTGGCCTGTTTGACGAAAGTTTGAACACACACACCCCTCACAAACCGTAGCAACTCACTAGAAGACTCGTGGTTCCAAGAGAGAACAATGCATGTTTCATGACGAACGGGAGATAGCTTCCTCTTACGGCCTTCAATTATTTTTCTATGTTTAACATGCACTAATACAACAGTCATGTGAAAATTTGGAAAATTTCAGGGGTCATTTGACCTTTTAAAGTCATTTAAGTGATTTTCTAGCCATTTTATGACCGTAATTCAAATTTGAACTACATCTACATGCAACGGCTAAGCATAATGGTTTGAAAAATCATATTTGTGTACATGTGTGCGAGTTAATTCCATGTGCAGTAAATTAGAAGGAATTTTCGAACATATTGGTCTCACGGCATGGACACATGCATGGAGTGTCGTGGCATTTAAATTCTCAAAAATTAAAATATGATCAGAAAAACATGAAACCTTGCTTGATGTAATGTCATGCCACCAAGATGATGTGGTAAAAAAATTGAACTATTTGACGAAAGTTTGGACACACATCCCTCACAAACTGGAGCAATTCACTAGAAGACTCGTGTTTTCGAGAGGGAACAATGCATGTTTGATGACGAACGGGAGATATCTTCCTCTTACGGCCTTCAATTTTTTTCTGCGTTTAACGTGCACTACTACAACTGTCATGTGAAAATTTGGAAAATTCTAGTGGTCATTTGACCTTTTAAAGACATTTAAGTGATTTTCTAGCCATTTAAGGGCCGTAACTCAAATTTGAGCTACGTCTACATGCAACGGCAAACCATAACGGTTTGAGGAGTCATATTTTTGAGTACTTGTGTACGAGTTAAAAAATCATCAGACGATGTAAATATCTGGTGTTCAAAAAATAAAATGTAAAGATCTGGCAAGATAACCGCCCCCACACGATTTGATTGAGGCGAGGGGCCCGATCTTTTGATGAGATGATAACTATCGATTTGGTGGAGACGACTTTGACTATCCGACTACAAACATGCAACGACGCTGCGCCTTAGCAATCGCTAAACCAACTTCAAGAGGTTATTGACCACGCCGGAGGGCGATCAACCTGACCATGAAGGTCTATTCCTGCAAGCAATCAAAGAACAAGAAAGAATATGATTAAGCAATCTCAATATTGCGAATATGGATGAAGTATTGATAAAAGTGGAGTTTCATAAGCGGTCTTGGTCTGGTCGTTGAACACAAACGAAGTACACGAGGTTGCAGTGATGGCTAAATTTTAACTAAATAAAACCCAAGTCTAAGCGGTGCCTTAAGTGGTTGTTTGGATATCGATGATTAGTCATGCGTTTATCAAAAACTTGTTTTTAGGAGACTTTTGGTAAAATTTGTTTTGCTAGTTTTCCTATGGATAATCAGTTTATGTACAATCACATTTGGGGTAAAAAAAAGCTAAAGCTGGCTTCTCTAATTTCTTGTTTGGATAACGATGTCTCCCGTGAGTAGAGGAAGGGGTGGGCCGTGAGAAACGAGTGCACCGTGAGAAAATCAGTTACGATCAAGTACTTGCAAAACGTGCTTTGGAAAAACCACTAATTGTTGTTTTTCTACAACCCTGAAATTCTGGATTTCCAGGAACCGCGTTCTGTATATCCACATATTAGTTAGGGTACACAAACAAGATTTTATTCGGTTAGACGGTTTTTCTGATTTGTGGAGAATGCGTTCTATATATTCTATCTATCTAAACACCCCCTAAGGGCAATATTTATAGGGAAAAGAGAGGGGATTTCGTCCACCGCAGGCAACGCGGGACTAAAACACCTCCTAAGTCGTTTCCCCTACAATATGGACTCTAAAAATAGATTACATGGGCCTGGCCAAAAATAAGATGGCACAACACCAATAATAAGGTATGGACGAAATTTATGAAAGGACATCTTGTATATTTCGTCCATCTTCTTGTATGTCATCATGGTGGCTTCAAAGTCCAAAAGTCTCCACTTGAACCTCCGTTCTTGTTCTCTTCGCACGCACCTTCATCTCTGTGCTTGACCATGCTTCAATGTTCTTCCTTCTTGTCCGTGCTAGGCCCTTCAACCGCAAGCAACACAAATGTATCTAAGTTAGGCATCATCATATTCTCATGAACACTCGAAACATCACCAAGAAACAAAAGTACCTGATAATTTAATCGGCGTATGCGAGCTCTAGCAATTGTTCCAAGAGGTAAAACAGCAGGGGATATGGGTGTAACTTTGGTAGCCATGTCCTTATCATCCTCCCCTTCTTGAAAACAAAGCTGTCATCGATGTTGCTTAATCTAAAATGTGGCTAACAAAAGAGACAAGGTGTACACGTTGTATATGTATATGTCATCCATTTTTACTGATCTCAGTTGGGGCACATGTGACACAGTTATACAAGAGCACCCTTCAAAAGCCGTGAAATATAAAGCCAATATATTATCACAAGAAGAGAAAGGCATGAAAATATTACAACTCAGTTTGCACATATACGGGAAGCTCTTATTGATATCAAAAGATTGACGATGCTTATCATTAAATGATCCCAACATCTGTGAATAAACTTTAATTGATTCAAAATTACATGCTATAACATGCTTAAATAAGCAAACATGCAACAATTTATTCGACACAGAATCATCACCAAGATTGGAGGTCATATTAAAATGATTAAACATTGAAAAAATTATTTTCAAATGTATTTGACCCCAATCTGATTTATTCTCTGATTCACATGGTTCTTTCGCACCAATAGTTAATTCAATGGGCTCACTCAAAATTGTTTGATCACATGGCAAAGTCAAATCATCAACATAGTCCTCTAAAATAGCTGGTGTGATCAAAGTAGTAGGTAGCTCATCGCATGGTGCATTTAAATTGGCAAGACATTCATCATACTCATGTGGAGGTGGAAGATCAATACCTTTGTCATTACCTCTTATGATCAACTCAGATGATGTAGGCACTCTCGATGGTGATGTGTCACATGGTGGAGGTGATCCAGTCCTCACTACAATGAATGTGGTTGTCGTAGTATGCCTAGTAGTTGAAGGGGCAACTGTATCAACTCTTGGAATGTGCACCTTGCGATTGTTCTCCTTGTGGTCAACACGTCGTTTTATTTCCTGTTCAGCTGTGCAAGCAAGATGAAACAAACGGTCCATAGGATAACACTCTTCGTGCATTAGTATCTCCTGAGTATCATGGTTTACCCTCCCCAAAATCTATCCATAAAATCATCTTCAGTTTCCTCTAAAAATGAGTGCAACATGGTAGTTTGTAAATCATCATAATATTTTGTTACGGTGTCACTACCTTGTTTTAAATGTTGTAGTTTTTTAATCATGCCACAAATATAATATACATCGACAAATATATATCTCATGACAAGTTTTAGATCATTCCAAGTATTAGGTACATAATCAGGATGTAACCGACAATATTCACTCCACCAAACTAAAGCATAACCAGTGAAAGAACCAACCGCAACCGTAAATTTTTTACGTTCATAAAAAATATGGGAACCAAATATATTATTTATGTCGAACTCCCATTTAATATATAAAGATGGTCTAAAACAGCCATTAAATGGTGGTATTGAAACATGAACTTGATCATGTGCATTTGGATGTTTGTGCACCTCTCGTGACAGTTGTGGTATTTGCATAGGTGGTGGCACGTCTTCCGCGATCGACAAAGCCCATGAATTGACTCTAGATCCTGTCATGATTAGAGAAATAAGAAACAAAATCCAAACATAATGTTCCTATGAACTACTGGGAGGTGGTGGTAAAACGCTCACAGTAGAGCAAAAATCAAAGTCTTGCAAGTTCTTACCATGCAGCAGGCGGTGACCGGCAACCAGCGGTGTCAAATAACTCCAAAGGTTAAGTAAAGCGATTGCCAGGTAAGCGTATGTATGCACGACGTAGAAATATGTGGAGCTGGGTTGGCTTTATATATGTGAAAAACAAATGCTACAACCACGTTAATGAATGCAAGCCGAAAATTCGTTCAAAGTGGTCGAGTGCTGGTCCTAGACTAGACCGTATTAGAGACGCGAGCCTATGACACAAATGAATTCACAATGCCACGTTAACAAAAATAATAATTAAAATGTGTTTGCACTGGCAGACGCAACGATGGATGCGACTGATAAAAGAACACCCTCGACAATAGAGCAATCAAAAACGTGTGTGACCAAAACCAATGAGAAGGTGGCCCTCTCCCTAACCAAGTCAATTTTTTTTTCTTTAGGCACAAGTAGTCACGTACCACACTCCTTCAATTAGCTAGTCCTGCTCTTTTTTTAAGCAAACACCACCAAGGGAAAAGGCAACCGCTGCACTTCTCTCTCTTACTTTCCTGTTTTCTCTTTGGCGACTGCTAGGCACCGGTGCACCGGCCGAAATTTTCGGCCGGTCCGCCACCAGCCATCCGATGCAGCAATTAAGGCCCGTCAGATCTGAGTCAGAGCCCCAGGCCACAGCTAGAAACAAAAATGATTTGCGTTCCCCCCGCGTCGCCCCATCCCGAATCCACGGCGGCGGCGACCGACTCAGCTCGAGGAGGAGCTCCCCCGCTAGTGCACCCTCGCGTGTCCCAGGGTGACCGCGCCGACCCCGCTGCCGGCGAGCTCGAAGCACGTCGCGGGCGAGCTTGAAAAAGCGTCCGTGATGAGCACTACTCGCCTGATTCGTAGAACTGTTGGTCCCGCAGGTCATCACCGGTTGCAACTCCCGTCCCTCGCGGCTGACACTCGTTGCATAGGTTTCCCCGCGAACGATGACCACTGGTCTCTGCCATCCAAAACGGATGTAACAAAAAATCTGCCCAGATGTAGCAAAAACTGACGGAGGTTGCAGCAAAATAGCATCGCCGTCGTCCCAGGTTGCTGCTCGCCGTCGTCCCAGGTTACTGCTCGCCGCCGTTTTTGCTTGCAGCCCATATTCGCACACGTGTGAAAGCAGCAAATGTCGACACCGGCAGTAGCAAAATCGACAGTGGTCGCAGCAAAAAACACAACGCTGTGGGTCTCCGTGACCTCATGAAAAAATGGATGTAACAAATCAACACGGCGGTAGTAGCAAAAAATCGAAACGCTTGTAGCAAAAGTGATACAATGGTTCCAGCAAAAATGACATGGAAGCAAAAAATATATTAGTTCCAGCAAAAATTGAAGACAGTTGTAGCAAAAAATACACGGGTTCCAGCAGGGGAAGAAGCATGGAAGCAAAAAAATTGGTTCACTTCAAACAAAAACCCAAATACTTGGTAGCAAAATTTGAAGCTGGTTCCAGCAAAAAAACACTGGGTTGCAGCAAAAAAAAAACTGGCTGAGATCTTGAACGCCGGCCGCCGCGGGGTCTCCAGCACTTGTGTCCGTCCTGGTTGCAGCACTTGTCGCCGTCGCCGTCGTCGCGGGTTGCTGCTTGCCGCCGGTGGTTTGCCACCAAAAACTGCATCTCCTCTCCGCGTTGGTCGCCGCCGTGCGGCAGCAAGGATTGAATGTGGATGGGAAAAGAAGAAGAACGAGTTGTGGAGAAGGAGGCGACGCAAGCGAAGGGATAAGCTGCGCCCAAAGCGGTGCGTGGACCCCAGCAGCACGTGGACGTGGGTGCGGTTGTGGAGAAAACGTGGGTGTTTGATCTAGCGCATCAGACGACGCGCATAAGACCGACGCAACGGTTCGGCCGGCGCCCCGGCTACAAACATTACCCTTTCTCTTTCTTTCCAACCTTCAAGTGATCAGTGCTCCTTCCAAATAAACCAGTATCACATACTACAGATTTTATGGAAGCCAAAATAGTGTCATTCCAACTTTCCAAAAGAAATAATCTTCCAAAAGGCAGGAATCAGTGAGTTATTTGGTAGCCGAACCAAACCTTCTTTTTTTTTCCTCCAAAGACACGTCCAGACTTGGAAACCTCCCACCGATTTTATTTTTGTGTGTGTATAGATCAACCGAATGGACTTGCTCTCTTCAAACAAGGACGCTTTTTTTTTTCAAGCGGTGGAACAAACTTGCCTATTCTCCTTCAAGTTTCCTTCTCTTACCATGTATGCGCCCAGCAGGTTTTTCTCTCTCAAACGAGCAAGGCAAATCTGATTGTCCGTTACCTCCTTTCTTTCCAAGTCAAACTTCACGTGGAAACAATCAACCCTCTTGCCAAACGAGGAAACAACCACCTCTCCGTGATTTATGTGCAGACTTTACTTGAAATATTTATCTCCTTCCAAAAACACTCACGTGGGAATACTTCCAAATGCCATGCGATCTGTTTTTTTTATATCAAAGCGTGCCCCTTCTTTATTTTTTCCAAACATGAGCTTGCCAACTACTCCGTCTGTGGTTTAGGGCGCACCAAACTTGCCCTATTATTCTGCTTTTTTTTTCTTTTCTTGTTGCTGATCCGAAGTTACCAAACCAGGAACACACCACGTCTCCCTTTTCCTCTTTATCTTTTTTCTCTCCCTTATTCTGACGTGGAGTACTACTCTCAAACTCTCACCTTTTTTTTTTTGGAATCACAACCTAATCAGCCAACTTGTACTTTCTTTCTTGATCTCCAACGTGAGGAGGAACTTCTAAATCACAAATCCACAAGCCCTTCCCTGCCTTATTTTATTTTCTGTCTTCCTTATTCTCTCTCTTCTACTTCTTTTATTTTCTTCTGGTCGTGCAGATTTCCAAATCCAAATACAATAGATGGAATTGCTCCTTTTGTGATCTGAACTTTCCAAACAAACTCTAGCCCGTATCCTCTCCTTTTCTTTCCTTTTTAAGATAAAAAAACGTCCAGCAATATCTCCATATTAAATTGCTTCTTGGCCGAAAAATGTGTTTCTGCGGTCTCTTTTTTTTTTATTGCTTCGGTCTCCACTTCTTGCAAAACCAATCTGATCTGCCTTCTTTCTTAGTTCCTTTTTTCTCACGTGATGAATCAAGCTCCTAGATGAACAATGTGATGATGCTCACAACGGCGGTAATGAAAGTAAATGGCAGCGGACGATGAAACAAAGTGGATGATGGTCTATAGGGATGTGGCGTGAACGAAACGTGACTAGAACCCGAAACTCTAAAAATTTAGACACTAAAACCAACAACTTGACATACGATATAACCGAGAATTCAACAATGCAAAAACTAAGTGATAATAGTGAAAGGCTCAGACTTTCTAGGATATGATGAAGTAATCTATCTTTTTTTGTGGCTTTTTTGTGGACTATAGGTATGACGAACAGACTCGATCTAAACTACGAAAAACTGTAAAATCTCACCGAGCAACCTGAAAACTGATACCACTTGATAGAGGCGAGGGGCTCAATCTTTCGATGAGATGATAACTATCGATTTAGTGGAGACGACTTTGATGATCCAACTACGAACGTGTAACGAAGCTGCGCCTTAGCAATCACTAAACCAACTCTGAGAGGTTATTGACCACGTCGGAGCGCGATCTACCTGACCACAAAGGTCTATTCCTGCAAGCAATCGAAGAACAAGCAAGAATATGATTAAGCAATCTCAATATTGCGAATATGGATGAAGTATTGATAAAAGTGGGGTTTCATAAGCGGTCTTGATCTGGTCGTTGGAGACAAACGAAGTACATGAAGTTGCAGCGATGGCTAACTTTTAACTAAATAAAACCCAAGTCTAAGTGGTGCCTTAAGGGCTATATTTATAGCGAAAAGAGAGGGGATTTCGTCCACCCCAGGCAATGTGGGACTAAAACACCTCCTAAGTCGTTTCCCCTACAATATGGACTCTAAAAATAGATTACATGGGCCTGGCCCAAAATAAGATGGCGCACCACCAATAATAAGGTATGGACGAAATTTATGAAAGGACATCTTGTATATTTCGTCCATCTTCTTGTATGTCATCATGGTGGCTTCAAAGTCCAAAAATCTCCACTTGAACCTCCGTTCTTGTTCTCTTCGCACGCACCTTCATCTCTGTGCTTGACCATGCTCCAATGTTCATCCTTCTTGTCCGTCTTAGGCCCTTCAATTGCAAGCAACACAAATGTATCTAAGTTAGGCAGCATCATATTCTCATGAACACTCGAAACATCACCAAAAAACAAAAGTACCTGATAATTTAATTGGCGTATGCGAGCTCTAGCAATTGTTCCAAGAGGTAAAACAACAGGGGATATGAGTGTAACTTTGGTAGCCATATCCTCATCACAATTGGCACTCTATTTTGCACCTCGAGGTTTGGAAGGTGAGTGGCAGGGGTTATTAATCAAACACGGTTCTATATTGGAAACCGTCAGCTATTAAGTTGACACACGAATTTTGCTGCGGGAAACGTGTGTAATTCAAACTATAGTACTCGTAAATTCCGGCGATCGGTGTGTGCTATTCCCGTCGATCTAGATCCTGGCCGCCAATAAATACTACCTTGCTCATGTCGTCCTGCCTGCATTCTCATCTACATCCTCCCCTCGCTCACTCGCTCTCTCTCTCTCTCTCTCTCTCTCTCTCTCTCTCTCTATATATATATATATATATATATATATATATATATATATATATATATATATATATATATCAAATCTCTGCGACGGCGCCGCCGGTTTGCCCACGCGCCGACGAGGAGACGCCGTCCCCTGAGGACACTCACTCGAAGAGCAGCGACGAGGACCCCTAAAGCACCGCCGGACGAGGTTGCGCCAGACCCCCCCAAATTTGGATTGGTTTTGGGGCCAGTACAATCTTTTTCTATGGAAGTCGCCGCCGCCAGCTGAGAAAGCCAGGCAGGTGGCTTTCAAGAAGGAGATGACGAAGGTGAAAGCCAGGTACCAGGTGGCCTGTGAAACCCGTGATGCCTCCTGGAAAAAGGAGACGGTGGAGCTTTGGGGGCGGGCGCGTCGTCGTGCGGAGGACATGTACGAAGACGGGTAATTTGGGAGGAAGGTCAAAGGCGCTAGGCGCCTCATCGTTGCGTGGAGGTGGGATGGTAAGCTCCAGCGTTCCACCGACGAGGAGCTCCGGTGGGCGCCCAATGAAATGGCAAGATCATTCGCGGTCGTCCGCTAGCAAGAGGCAGATTGGTACGTCAAGCGCTGCGAGGCGGAGGAGGCAGAGTACTGCCTCCGCGCTAGGAAGACGCCGTGCACCAGGGAGCTGCTGGCGAGGGGCTGCCGGAATACTGCCCCTAGGAGGAATTATTAGTTTTAGTATTTTTTGTTTTCAATTTTGTGCATTGTACCTAGTAGTTAAGTATCATCACATATATGTGATGATATTATATATATTCTGTATGGACTAATGAACAATTAATATATATGTATTATGAATTCCATTTTTTATCTGTTTTTTTATACTAATTTGAATCTAGCTGTTATCGTCCACATATACAGAATGGAAAGTGTATATACACACATTGAAACAGAACATATAAAATGGAAAACAGAGTACATACATTGAAACAGAGCAATACTATAATTGCTGTGAATACATAGCTATCCACATCGAAACGACTCAACAAAATAAAACGCGTCCATGAGACCATGACCAACAGCCCATGCCTACGGTAGCTCTTGGCTCTGCCTGAACTCGTGCAGGCGTTCGTCCAAGCGGTCAACACGCTCGCGGTACATCTGGAGCTCCAAGTTGGCTAATTCATCGGAGATCACCATCTCGAGGATGCGACAATCATGTTCCTTTACTGCGCCCAGGTGGACACCTGGACCAAGGAAGCGGTCGAGCCTACCGACCACCGCATTGGCATCGAGCGGGCGACAGACAAGGTGAACGACGCGGCCCATGTGAACGACGCAGTGGGCGTCCGATGCACGTACGGCGTGGTCGGCCTCTGGTGCAAGTACGGTGCAAAGGACCTCTGCCCACTCCTGGCGAGGAATGGGGGTACTGACGGGACGTGTACCCAGTTGCGACGCCCTGTCGATAGCAGGCAAGCGTCGATGTATCCGCTCTTGCTGTGCGGCGCGCTGCGCTTCTTGCTCTGCGGTGCTTCAACGGTCTCGCCATGTGGCGAGCCGAAGCCTATCGGCGCGGACGCACCTAGCTTGCTCTGTGGTGCGCCATTGATCATGTTGTGTAGAAAGCTGCAACCTCTCGGTGCTGACATGCTTATCTTGATCCATGGCACTAAAGCGCCATGCGGCAAGGGTCTGCTCAAGCCTGGCGATGACGCGCATCAAGGCGTCGTCCATCGCGTTGCCGGGGAGCGCCTCGGCCTCGACGGGCCATGAAGCCTTCTCGTTTTCCTTGTCGACGAGGTTGATGGCAGAGGCGGCGCTTTGATGGGTTGGCATGCTGGGAAAAGGTGAATGTGCTACAGGCTGCGCTTGTTGCCTCCATGCGTCGCGCGCCGTCTAGGTTTATGCGCAATATCGCTGGGCGGCGGAAAACATGTGAGGAAATGGCGCGAAACAGTGACGTGTTCATAAAACACCATCAATTAATGGAAACTTAGCATATAAGGAACATCGAGCTAGCACAAAAAGTAGATGATGATTAGATGAACACGGACCACACTAGGGAACTCGTCGATGATGAATTCATCAATCGCAAACAGTTGTATATTAGCAAGTGTTTGCCCGCAACACACACGGCTTATTCCATCACAAACAGATTGGATGGATCAACTGTATGCCACATATCGCAAATTGTCAAAAAGTAATGCGGTAGACCTTCTATAACATGTGTTAAAATAATAATAAAAAAAGGACCTCGAGGTTAATTTAACTGATGAGATGGATCATAGAGGTCATTTAGTTTGACCTCTATGACTCATCCCATCAGTTAATTTGACATCAAGACAACTTCCCACACAGTCACCCATCTTATGGCTACTCCAGCCTGAGCACAGTTAACTTGAGAGTTTTCTAAGATGAACTATTGGTGGAACGGCTAGTCCTTGCTGATATAGAATGCCTCTTCGCATTTTTATGGCGTACCGGGATGACCGCCCGTCGCCCAATGACCAATAGATGTTGTGTAGACAGAGCATATCACATACGTCTTATTAGAAGCAATCGTCTGTGTTATTATTGATCTTCACACACATTTCTGATTACAGACATATTTATCACGTATCAGACACATCTTGTTATATTGAACTGTTTCTGTTATCTTGGCGCAACGCAAATAGTTCATCCGAGTGAACTGTTTGCCCATTATCGCACACACCTTGATCTGGCTGACCATTTATTTTGTTCCGCCTAATCACAAACAGTTCATCCGAGTGAACCGTATGCCATATATCGCACACACTTTCATCTAGCTGCCCGTTTCTGTTCTTCTGCCTTATCACAAATAGTTCATTGAGCTAAACCGTATGCCCTGCATCGCACATGCAACTAAAATTTGAACCGTGTTTGATACATCTACCATCGCAAACGTTTTGTACCTTTTTGACAGTTTTTACATTACTGATTGCAATTATTGCATCGCACGCAGTCGTCGAAGAGTCTCTGATCGTAGTGTCACGTTATCAGCGTCCCGCAGTAGTGTATGTATGATGAATTATCTTCTTGGTGTTGTATATAAGCAAGGGGCACAACCATCGGAGTGTTCCTCGTTGACGATAATCTTTTGTATGTTATGGGGTTTAGCTCAGTGTCCCACATTGTTTAGTAGCAGTAGTACAAATACTCCTATGGCAGGTTATATTGCATGTTTTGGCATGAAATGCAACGTGCCTTCTGTTTTTCATTTGATTTGTATATTTTGTGTGATGTAAGCCTGTAAGAACGGTTCAATAAGAGTTTGGAAATGTCAGTGGGGAAAGCTCTTTCTAGTAGAAAATGGTTTTGATAAAGGATGTTTTTATAGAGATCCGGTTCAGTAGAAAATATGTTTCCATTTATAGATTTTTATACTGTCCTTAGCTTCAGATCAAGTTTGGACAAGGCTAATTTATCTGTTAAACTTTGTACAATTTTGGTGTCAATTGATGGGAGGGAGGGATAATCAGTATTTTTGCTATATGAGTAAAACATGTGTCATCTTCGGCACATATTTATGAATTATATAACACTTGTTTCATCGGCGTGTCTCTATAATTTTTGTGTAGCAATGGAGATACTTTTAGCTATTTAACATTTTAGTGGTGTCAACAAGACAACAAGGGTAAATGGTAAGTCTAGGTTCCACATGTGAAGTGATATCAGTTTTTCGCAAAGAAATTTCTCTATAGACAGCAGGACAATACTTATTGTGATTTTGTAGGCCATCGTGGAGCTCTAGCGAACATGTTGAGTATGTTTGTGATTCTGTATGTACAATATTCAGGTCCCATGCACAAGCAGGCCCTGATAATAGTTACCTGAGATCCGCACATGGACCGGACAAAATATGTATTTATAGATTATAAAAGGTGTGTTGTTTTGCACTACTTTAACGCAGTCAACTGTATTGTAAATATAAAAACATCTGACCCGTGGCAACGCACGGGTATTTAGCTAGTACTAATACATGATTATATAATGAAAAAAGGACACGTTCAGTCCGCTTGGTTTGCTGATAGCAAGTTGAGTAGCCGAACTCACAGTCTACTACAACAAGTTTTGCCCGACTCCGATAAGGGAGGGGCAATGACGGCGGCGCGTCTTCAGCACGCTTGTGTTTGTAGTCGTCGCTAGGTGGTCTATGGATCTGGATGTAATTTTTATTATTTCTGGTGTTCGTTGTACTGCTATGATTGAAGATGAATAGATCAGAAGTTTTCTCACGTTTTTTTCTAGAATGTGTAAAGCTAGCTATACAAGCAAGTAGACAGGCAGCTATACAAGCAAGTACACAGGCAGCTATTGATTTCCTGGCCGGCTATAGTGGTACGTGCACGTGGAGAGCTGCTGATCGATCGTCTCTGGACGTTTGTTGTGGCAACTCATCGTACTTGCGTAAAAAAAAAGTACCCCCTCTTTTTTAAAATAGATAACCTAACTTTATACTAATTGTAACTAAACTTAATGTAAAATTAGGTCATCTATTTTAAAACGAAGGGAGTACTATCGGAAAAAAGAACCCGGTTCAGGATTGGTGCCGAAGCTGGATGGGGAAGGAGAGGATGAGACCAGTTGAGATGATGGATCGGGGAGAAGCGACTTGGACCAGATGGCAGGTTCATATTACACGAAGGGCAAAAGTGTCCTTTTATATGCAATTTAACAACACTAGATGGAAAAATGGACGGAAGTGTTATAAAAGCCATAAAATTTAGACTTAGTGTTATATAGGAAAGAAAATGTTTTTCGGTGTCAAATAGAGAAAGAAAATTTAATACTGTGTTAAATAAGGAATTCTTTCTTTTTTTGCACCTACTATACACCCTTATCCTCCCTGGACTATTGCTCAAAAAAAAAAATCCTCCCTGAGCTATGGCACCACACAGTTCATCTCACTCTCTCAGCTCGAGTACGTTCCAGTCCCCGCCGCTTCCCTTCCATCGACAGCGTTGCCGCAACCTCCTCTCCCCTCCACGGAGACAGTTGGCCCCTCCTCTCCCCGCCATTTCTCCTCCACGCCGCGCACCTGTTGTCGCTCGCATCCTCCACTGACCGCCACGGTGGCTCGATTGGTTCGATCTGGCGGCGGTGGGTGGTGGCGAAGCTTAGCGCGACGACGGAGCCTTGCTCCGGCACTACCAAGAAATCTTCGCTCGTCGCCCATCTTTCTCCATTTGCTAGCACCACCTAACATCGCCGGTGGCGGCAACCACACGGGCGCCAACAAGAGGAATCGCGAGGCGGCGGGGATGCCTAAGCAAGCCAAGCGAAATAAGCCCTACAAAGACCACGCGGCGTGTGGCAGCGGCGACACCAAAGGGAAGCCGCAACCCGTCACAGCCAAGGACAATCGGGTCGTAGCAAAGGTATGGACATCGTTGGAGCATGTGTGTTAATTTAGAGTATGGGCTGCTTGAGTTTGAGCTGAAACCGAAATGTCCTTAACTGTCTGTGATAGGAAATGTTGGAGTCGAGAAATACTAAAATTTTAAGTAACAATCATATGAGGCACCGCAACTGCAACATACTAAAAATGCTTACCTCTGAATACGCCTGAGTATATGCAGAAAGTGGTTCACCAGCATGGAAAATTACATCAACAAAGAACCCTGCACAATCAATAAGTGCCTTCCTTCCCTCCATATGTTTCTTTGTCATTCCATTTGAACCCTTTGCTCCATCTCAAGAAAAATGAAAGCCTCAATATGCGTGTATTGATAATGTCAAACCTATCTTTTCTACAATCATTTATATTGGAGGAATAGCCTCCATGGGTTTACTCTTGAGAAGGCAGTAGTACACCTATAGAGTGAATAACTTTTCCATTCACGGTGTAATTCCAGAGTGCTTCAAGTAGATTATTTGTTTTTCCTGCAAGTAGTCTAGTTGTGCCCGAGAAGATCTTCTATTTTATCTTGAAATGCCCCATCAGCAATATCAATAGGATTCTTCACAATTTATGAAAATATTTGTACATAGTTCCACTTAGCATGAACTTAATTTAGGTCTCCACCTGATATGGATCTATTCAATGGACTGCAACATCTAGAAAAATTAATAAACCAACAGTGCCAGAAAGTTAAAACAAAGTAAGTACCCAAAGCACAAAAAATACTTTTGTATGTCAGTGTCTGTCAGCAGCTCTATACTTGTTTCTTTTTAATCTTTTAGAAGATAATATATACTTGTTTCTTTGTAAATTAGACCTAGAAAAGGGAGCAATATCACACCATGCAGAGGAAACCAACATTTCCTACTTGATGCACAATCAATTTATGTTCGAAACAAGGTGAGATAAATTTCAACACATCTAGATGGGGAGGGTGTCAAGAGCAGCGCCTGCTTGTGCTTCAGAAGTGAAGATGCATGCATCGCCTCAAAGTCAGTCACGTCGATGAGGAAGGTCGGGTCGGAGGCATCAGCAATGAGGATTAGTACATTGGGGCCAGTGACTGGCACCGCGATAACAACAAACAAATCAATCAAGTGATTTGAGCAAATATTTAGATTTGGAATCATTGTATTGTAACTACAAACTGGATCAAACAATCGAGAGATTCGAGCAAAGATTCGAATTAGGATTCATTGTATTGTAACAACAAACTGGATCAAACAATCGAGAGATTCCAGTGAAGATTTGGATTTGGAAACATGGGAGAATTCATCACCATGCACTGTTGAATTTGTTTGAGGTTGTCATTGGCGCTCTGCACATTCTCTAGCCATCTACAAGGTGAGTGATAATGTTGACTTGTTTGGAGCAAGCCTACCTTTCTTAGTTCACCTATCGACTATCAAAAAGGAAGCTTAGAATGTTTGATGTTGAGATCAACTATAAAGCTTTCACTAAACCATGGATATAACTACAAATAAATTAGTACAATACCGAAACTGTAAAGCTTTCATTAAACCATGGACGTACCTAACATTATCAGCAATGATAGACATGTATGTGCTACTAATAATTATTCAAACTCATATGTATCTAACAATTACAGCAGTTCACAAAGAATTTAAATGTAAATAATAGGTAGCTAATTGGTATAATTACCAAAGAAATCTGTTCAGCTCTACATTTTCTAACGGTCCATGTATGTATCAATTAGCTATGTCTCACAATTGTCTTTGTTTTACTTATGACTGAGACAATGCATTCAGCCAAAAAAATCCTAGTGCCAAAACTGTCAAATTCTTTGAAGACACACATCACAGAAACTGAATATGTGCACTTCACCTTCATCTGCATATGCAACGACTTCATACATGGGAGGACAAGCACGGGGCAACATGGTATTTTCACCGTCAGGCAACGAGGAAGAGCAACCATAGCAGATCCGTCTGATCTCGTGCTGGCCTCGTTGGCGTGCGAT
>NC_041385.1:400917453-400966267 GCF_002162155.2 Triticum dicoccoides | reverse complement strand
TTGTTTCCTGGGCAGGTGAAAGGATCGAGAAGAGGGGTCTAGAGCGGGGGGGGGGGAGGGTGATTAGACCCTGAGTAACTAAAAGAGGCAGTTTTTAAGTTCTTCAAGTTAAGGTGGAGTCTTAGCACAAGTTTAAGAATTCACAGTACATTTGAAGCAAGCATGACATGAGTATGAGTAGCGGAAAGAGTAAAGCATGCTAATTGCAAGAAAGTAAAGGGATGAAATTGGAGTGTGCAAACGCAATGAAGACACGGAGATTTTTGGCGTGGTTCTTATAGGTGGTGCTATCGTACGTTCACGTTGATGGAGACTTCAACCCACGAAGGGTAATGGTTGCGTGAGTCCACGGAGGGCTCCACCCACGAAGGGTCCACGAAGAAGCAACCTTGTCTATCCCACCATGGCCATCGTCCATGAAGGACTTGCCTCACTCGGGTAAATCTTCACAAAGTAGGCGATCTCCTTGCCCTTAGAAACTTCTTGGTTCAACTCCACAATGTTGACGGAGGCTCTCAAGCGACACGTAACCAATCTAGGAGACACCACTCTCCAAAAGGTAATAGATGGTGTGTTGATGATGAACTCTTTGCTCTTGTGCTTCAAATGATAGTCTCCCCAACACTCAACTCTCTCTCCCAGATTTGGATTTGATGAAAGATGATTTGAGTGGAAAGCAACTTGGGGAAGGCTAGAAATCAAGATTCTTGTGGTAGGATTGGAATATCTTGATCTCAACACATGACTAGGTGGTTCTCTCTTAGAAAATGTATGCTGGAAGTGTAGGCACGTTCTAATGGCTCTCTCACATATGAAGAAGGGAGTGGAGGGGTATATATAGCCTCCACACAAAATCGAACCGTTACACACATTTGACCAAACTCAGTCAGACCGAATAGATGAACTCGATGAGACCGATTTAGTTCAAAATGTGAACGTTAGGAATCTCAGTGGGACCAACAGGAACAACTCGGTGGGACCGATGTGCTAGGGATTAGGGCAAACATCAACTCGGTGGCACCGGTTGCATCAACTCGGTTAGACCAAACTGAAGCAATAAGGCAACAGAGAGAATGTCAAGCAAACTCGGTGGGACCAATTGCATGACTCGGTGAGACCGAAATAATGCAACAAGTCACATAGCGTTTGCAAGGCCATCTCGGTGAGACCGAGATCTGGCAGTGGCTATGTCATATGAACTCAGTGGCTGCGGATGGAATGAATTGGTGGGGCCGAGTTGGAGTTTGGGATTTTGACATATTTGGAATGAGAAAGTGGTTGAGGGTTTTGGAGCAATATAACTAAGCATTTTGAGCAAACAAGCCATTAAGCAACACATCATCCCCTTTTAATAGTATTGGCTTTCCTATGGACTCAATGTGATCTTGGATCACTAAAATAGAAATGAAGAGTCTTGAGCTTTTGCGAATATGTGTCCTTAGCATTTTGAAGGGGTTCCACATCCTATTGTCCTTTCCACGCCATACTTGAACTTTTCTGAAATACACTAGACAAAAGCATTAGTCCAACAAGAGATATGTTGACATTAATTACCAAAATCACCCAGGGAACACTTATGCTTTTAATCTCCTCCTTTTTGCTAATTGATGACAACATACATCAAAGCTTTAGGTAAAAGATATAAAGAGTAACAAGTAAAGCTTTGGAGAGAGATGTAACATGCATAAGCTCCCCCTATATGTATGCAATCATGTGACGATAGAGTATACTAACATGTGAAAGCATAATCATGATAGAGAAAGTAGAGAGTTACATGTATCTTGGCTATATGTAACATAGCAAATGATATGATCTAGAAATGTACCTCCATGTTTATGAATCCCTCTTGCAAACAATATGTACAATAGCAAGACACTACTGCAGGATGCTGCTAACGCGGCACTATGATCAGAGACCCTTCACGAAACTGTGTGCGATGCAATAATCGCAAATGGTGGTGTCAGAGAACCGTCAAAAATGTCCATAACGTTTGCGATCGGATGCATCAACCACGATTCAGATTTTAGTTACGTGTGCAATGCATGGCATACGGTTCAGTTCAATGATTTGTTTGTGATGAGGAGGAACAAAAGAACGGGTAGCCAGATGAAGGCGTGTGCGATACACATCATATGGTTCACTCAGATTAACTGTTTGTGATGAGGCGGAACAAAAGAACGGACATCTAGATAAAGGTGTGTGCGATTGAGGGCATACGATTCAGAAGGATTAACTATTTGCGATTAGGCAACATAACAGAAATGGTCAGCCAGATCAAAGGTGTGTGCGATTGATGGCATACACTTCACATGGATGAACTGTTCGTGATTAGCCACGACAAACAGAAACAGTTAGATAGATCAACATGTGTGCACTAGACGGGCACACATTCTATTTAAAAGAAGCGTGAGTGATGGTAATAACGAGCGTGCATGGTTCTTGGAACAAGACATGTGCTGACATTGCCTATTGCGGTGCACCAAACACCACATACGCGTCCGAGAAAGCGTGCCCACGTTACGCCGTCCGGGAATAGTGCCACACTTAGAAATTATAGAACCTTCAATAAATTTTGAGCCTGTGTCCCATCACCTTCCAAATTGCAAACCTGTTCACAGCGATCAAAACCTAAACAGTATCCCACTTAGGAGCGTATTAGTACTCAGTTATAAATACTGTACTATGCCAAGATGACTGCACATTCCTTCCTCACCTCCTCATCTACAAAAGCAAACAAGTCATTCAGCAACGTTCTCTTGCGTCTGCCATGGCCAGATTAAGTTCTCGGTCGAGCGATCACCATCACGGAGAGACGAGCATGGAAGCGGAAGCACGAGAGATGTCCTGCTTAGCGACGAAAGCAGCCGACATGTCCCGCCGCACCGCCGAAGTAGCAGGAGGTTTCGCCGTGCCACCGAAATAGCAAGGAGGTCCCGCCGCACCGTCGATGCAGCAGACTGGTCCGGTCGCGCCGCAGAAGCAACATAGATGTCCCGCCGCGCCGCAAATGCAGCATAGATGCCCTCCCGCGTCGTGGAGGCCTGGGAAAATATCTCGCGGGCAGGCGAGGACTCTTACAGGCGCATGCATGCGATCGTCCATAGCCAGATGGATCAGATCTCTGGCTGGATGAAGCTGCAGGACGAGTTGAATTCCTCGTTTGAACAACTCCGGGCCAATCACGACCTACTGAGGGCGAAGATCGCCGGAAGGGTGGAGCAGGCGGAGGAGACCGCAGCCTTGTTGAAGAGGATTGGCGTCATCGTCAAGAAACTTATGGACGAGAATGCCATGCTCCGCATCGAGCGCGAAAGGCTGGTTGAGGAATCCGCGGTCTCTTTCGAGCAGCGTATTAAGGGCATGAAACTGATGAAAGAGATCATCGCCCCTGCGGCAAGAACTAGTCTCCACGATCTGCAGCGCATCAAGAAAGTATAGATCAGCGAGCCAGATCGTTGTACGCGTCTTCCTTCTTCTTTTGCCCTTGTGTATTTCAGGCATAGCCGCATGTGTATTTTTTAGTTATCTTCCTAGATATGTAAGACAATTATTATCCACTGTCATTGTTGTTATATTCATCATGCTTGCTATAAGTCATAGTCGATGCTATATAGGTCTGTCGGATCTTACATCAAGATCCGTGCAAAACTATATTTTCAGATTTTCACTTTTCTCTCTTAAATCTTAGTCCAGTGAGACATAGCCACGCCGTGAAACAAGGGCTTGGGCACCATTAATGGAAACATTGGGAGGGAGGTGCGCGGCGGATAGAGGTCAAAGGGCTCTCCTCCCGACAAGCATGTGCAGGGGTCTGATCGCACGCCTCCCGTACTCAAATAGCTACCCCGCATGACACCTCCTAGCCAATAAAAAGGGATGTGTGGCGGCACGTAATTGGTAAGTAGAATGCCCACGGTTTCAATAATAGTTGTGGTTCCGATTTGTAACGTGACAACACTTGTTCCAAAATGACTTTGTTGATTTTTAATGTGTGCGCCTTCGCAAATCGGACAGAAAAATTACCACAACATGTTGGTGCCAATGTCATGACACCATGCCAAGTTTCATGATTTTCACGCGTGTTTTGGATTTACACGAATTAAAAAAAAAACAAAGTTTCTCAATCTTTTCGGCCGAACCACGACGCCCAGATGTTTGAATTTCATTCTCATTTCTTGCATGGGACCTAGAAATTCACCCAAGGACACACATGTGATTTTTGAACCAACTTTCATGCACTGGAGCATGTGCTTGTAGTTCAAATTTGAATTATGCACATTAAATGCCCAGAAATTCAATTAATGTACAAAAACGACCAAACGAACCTGAAATAATTCCAAATTTAGCACGATACTTCTATTTGGTCTAATCTACCCGTGTAAACAAATTAAGGCGGGAGAAGGCAGTGTATGCATGTCATTTCACACATGGAGGTGACACGTTCCCTCTCGGAATCATGAGCCTTCTTGAGAGAAGCTCCGGTTTGCAAGCAGCTTATACCAAACCTTGTCCCAATTCGGCCAAAAATAATACCGCAGCATGTTGGTGCCATGTCATGACACCATGCCAAGTTTCATGATTTTCAGGCGTGTTTTGGATTTACATGAATTAAAAAACCAAGTTTCTCAATCTTTCTGGCCAAGCCACGACGCCCAGATGTTTGAATTTCATTCCCAATTCTTGCATTTGACCTAGAAATTCACCCAAGGACACACATGTGATTTTTCAACCAACTTTGGTGCACTGGAGCATGTGCTCGTAGTTCCATTTGAATTATGCACATTAAATGCCCAAAAATTCAAATAATGTATAAAAAAGTGTTGGAAATATGCTCTAGAGGCAACAATAAAAGGATTATTATTATATTTCCTTATTCATGATAATTGTCTTTTATTCATGCTATAATTGTATTATCCGGAAATCGTAATACACGTGTGAATACATAGACCACAATATGTCCCTAGTGAGCCTCTAGTTGACTAGCTGGTTGATCAACAGATAGTCATGGTTTCCTGACTATGGACATTAGATGTCATTCATAACGGGATCATATCATTAGGAGAATGATGTGATGGACAAGACCTAATCCTAAGCATAGCACAAGATCGTGTAGTTCGTTTTGCTAGAGCTTTTCCAATGTCAAGTATCTTTTCCTTAGACCATGAGATCGTGTAACTCCCGGATACCATAGGACTGCTTTGGGTGTATCAAACGTCACAACATAACTGGGTGACTATAAAGGTGCACTACAGGTATCTCTGAAAGTGTCTGTTGGGTTGACACGGATCGAGACTAGGATTTGTCACTCCGTATGACGGAGAGGTATCTCTGGGCCCACTCGGTAATGCATCATCATAATGAGCTCAAAGTGACCTATTGTCTGGTCACGAGATCATGCATTACGGTACGAGTAAAGTGACTTGCCGGTAACGAGATTGAACGAGGTATTGGGATACCGACGATCAAATCTCAGGCAAGTAACGTACCGATTGACAAAGGGAATTGTATATGGGGTTGCTTAAATCCTCGACATCGTGGTTCATCCGATGAGATCATCGAGGAGAATGTGGGAGCCAACATGGGTATCCAGATCCAACTGTTGGCTATTGACCGGAGAACCGTCTCGGTCATGTCTACATGTCTCCCGAACCCGTAGGGTCTACACACTTAAGGTTAGGTGACGTTAGGGTTGTATGAATATGAGTATGCAACAAACCGAAAGTTGTTTGGAGTCTCGGATGAGATCCCGGATGTCACGAGGAGTTCTGGAATGGTCCGGAGGTAAATAATTATATATGGGAAGTCGAGTTTCGGCCATCGGGAAAGTTTCAAGGGTCACCGGTATTGTACCGGGACCACCGGAAGGGTCCCGGGGGTCCACCGGGTGGGGCCACCCATCCCGGAGGGCCCCATGGGCTGAAGTGGGAGGGGAACCAGCCCCTGGTGGGCTAGTGCACCCCCCTAGGCCCTCCTCTGCGCCTAGGGTTGGGAACCCTAGGGGAGGGGGTGCCTCCACTTGCCTTGGGGGGCACTCCACCCCTTGGCCGCCGCCCCCTAGGAGATCCCATCTCCTAGGGCCGGCGCCCCCCTGGGGTCCCTATATAAAGAGGGGAGGGTGGGAGGGCAGCCGCACCCAACACCTGGCGCCTCCCTAACCCCCTTGCTACACCTCCTCCTCCCGTAGTCGCTTGGCGAAGCCCTGCCGGAACCTTGCTGCATCCACCACCACGCCGTCGTGCTACTGGATCTTCATCAACCTCTCCTTCCCCCTTGCTGGATCAAGAAGGAGGATACGTCACGCTGACCGTACGTGTGTTGAACACGGAGGTGCCGTCCGTTCGGCACTAGGATCTCCGGTAATTTGGATCACGACGAGTACGACTCCCTTAACCCCGTTCTCTTGAACGCTTCCGCTCACGATCTACAAGGGTATGTAGATGCACTCCCCTCTCTCGTTGCTAGATGAACTCATAGATTGATCTTGGTGAACGTAGGAAATTTTTTTATTTTATGCAACGTTCTCCAACAGTGGCATCATGAGCTTGGTCTATGCGTAGTTCTCTATTGCACGAGTAGAACACAATTTGTTGTGGGCGTAGATGTTGTCAACTTTCTTGCCGCTACTAGTCTTATTTTGCTTCAGCGGTATTGTGGGATGAAGCGGCCCGGACCGACCTTACACGTACGCTTACGTGAGACAGGTTCCACCGACTGACATGCACTAGTTGCATAAGGTGGCTAGTGGGTGTCTGTCTCTCGCACTTTAGTTGGAGCGGATTCGATGAAAAGGGTCCTTATGAAGGGTAAATAGAAGTTGACAAATCACGTTGTGGCTTTTTCGTAGGTAAGAAAACGTTCTTGCTAGAACCCTATTGCAGCCACGTAAAAGATGCAACAACAATTAGAGGACGTCTAACTTGTTTTTGCAGCAATTGCCTTGTGATGTGATATGGCCAAAAGTTGTGATGAATGATGAATGATATATTGTGATGTATGAGATCATGTTCTTGTAATAGGAATCACGACTTGCATGTCGATGAGTATGACAACCGGCAGGAGCCATAGGAGTTGTCTTAATTATTGTATGGCCTGCGTGTCAATGATTTAACGCCATGTAATTACTTTACTTTATTGCTAAACCATTAGCCATAGTAGTAGAAGTAATAGTTGGCGAGCAACTTCATGGAGACACGATGATGGAGATCATGATGATGGAGATCATGGTGTCATGCCGGTGATGAAGATGATCATGGAGCCCCGAAGATGGAGATCAAAGGAGCTATATGATATTGGCCATATCATGTCACTACTATATAATTGCATGTGATGTTTATTATGTTTATGCATCTTGTTTACTTAGAACGACAGTAGTAAATAAGATGATCCCTTATAATAATCTCAAGAAAGTGTTCTCCCCTAACTGTGCGCCATTGCTAAAGTTCGTCATTTCGAAGCACCACGTGATGATCGGGTGTGATAGATTCTTACATTCACATACAACGGGTGTAAGACAGTTTTACACATGCAAAAACATTTAGGGTTAACTTGACGAGCCTAGCATGTACAGACATGGCCTCGGAACACAGAGACCAAAAGGTCGAACATGAGTCGTATGGAAGATACGATCAACATGGAGATGTTCACCGATGATGACTAGTCCGTCTCACATGATGATCGGACACGGCCTAGTTGACTCGGATCATGTAACACTTAGATGAATAGAGGGATGTCTAATCTGAGTGGGAGTTCATTAAATAATTTGATTAGATGAACTTAATGATCATGAACTTAGTCTAAAATCTTTGCAAAATATGTCTTGTAGATCAAATGGCCAACGCTCATATCAACATGAACTTCAACGCGTTTCTAGAGAAAACCAAGCTGAAAGATGATGGAAGCAACTATACGGACTGGGTCCGGAACCTGAGGATCATCCTCATAGCTGCCAAGAAAGCATATGTCCTAGAAGGACCGCTAGGTGAAGCACCCATCCCAGAGAACCAAGACGTTATGAACGCTTGGCAGTCACGTGCTGATGATTACTCCTTCGTTTAGTGCGGCATGGTTTACAGCTTAGAACCGGGGCTCCAAAAGCGTTTTGAGCGACACGAAGCATATGAGATGTTCGAGGAGCTGAAAATGGTTTTCCAAGCTCATGCCCGGGTCGGGAGATATGAAGTCTCCGACAAGTTCTATAGTTGTAAGATGGAGGAAAATAGTTCTGTGAGTGAGCACATACTCAAAATGTCTGGGTTGCACAACCGCCTGTCCCAGCTGGACATTAACATCCCGAACGAGGCGGTCATTGACAGAATCCTTCAGTCTCTCCCACCGAGCTACAAGAGCTTTGTGATGAACTACAATATGCAGGGGATGGTGAAAACTGTTCCTGAAGTATTTTCAATGCTGAAGTCAGCAGAGGTAGAAATCAAGAAAGAACATCAAGTGTTGATGGTCAATAAAACCACCAAGTTCAAGAAGGGCAAGGGGAAGAAGAACTTCAAGAAGGACGGCAAAGATGTTGCCGCGCCCGGTAAGCCAGTTGTCGGGAAGAAGTCAAGGAATGGACCCAAGCCTGAGACTGAGTGCTTTTATTGCAAAGGGAAGGGTCACTGGAAGCGGAACTGCCCCAAATACTTAGCGGACAAGAAGGCCGGCAACACTAAAGGTATATGTGATATACATGTAATTGATGTGTACCTTACCAGTACTCGTAGTAACTCCTGGGTATTTGATACCGGTGCCGTTGCTCATATTTGTAACTCACAGCAGGAGCTACGGAATAAGCGGAGACTGGCGAAGGACGAGGTGACGATGTGCGTCGGGAATGGTTCCAAGGTCGATGTGATCGCCGTCGGCACGCTGCCTCTACATTTACCTACGGGATTAGATTTAAACCTCAATAATTGTTATTTAGTGCCAAGTTTGAGCATGAACATTGTATCTGGATCTCGTTTAATGCGAGAAGGCTACTCATTTAAATCCGAGAATAATGGTTGTTCTATTTATATGAGAGATATGCTTTATGGTCATGCCCCGATGATCAATGGTTTATTCTTAATGAATCTCGAACGTAATGTTACACATATTCATAGTGTGAATACCAAAAGATGTAAAGTTGATAACGATAGTCCCACATACTTGTGGCACTGCCGCCTTGGTCACATTGGTGTCAAGCGCATGAAGAAGCTCCATGCTAATGGACTTTTAGAGTCTCTCGATTATGAATCATTTGACACATGCAAACCATGACTCATGGGAAAAATGACCAAGACTCCGTTCTCCGGAACAATGGAGCGAGCAACCAACTTATTGGAAATCATACATACCGATGTGTGCGGTCCAATGAGCATTGAGGCTCGCGGAGGATATCATTATGTTCTCACTCTCACTGATGACTTGAGTAGATATGGGTATGTCTACTTGATGAAACACAAGTCTGAGACCTTTGAAAAGTTCAAGGAATTTCAGAATGAGGTAGAGAATCAACGTGACCGAAAGATAAAATTCTTATGATCAGATCGTGGAGGAGAATATTTAAGTCATGAATTTGGTACACACTTAAGAAAATGTGGAATCGTTTCACAACTCACACCGCCTGGAACACCTCAGCGTAACGGTGTGTCTGAACATCGTAATCGCACTCTATTGGATATGGTGCGATCTATGATGTCTCTTACCGATTTACCGCTATCATTTTGGGGATACGCTCAAGAGACAGCTACATTGACTTTAAATAGGGCTCCGTCTAAATCTGTTGAGACGACACCGTATGAATTATGGTTTGGGAAGAAACCTAAGCTGTCGTTTCTAAAAGTTTGGGGATGCGATGCTTATGTCAAGAAACTTCAACCTGAAAAGCTCGAACCCAAGTCGAAAAATGCGTCTTCATAGGATACCCTAAGGAAACCATTGGGTATACCTTCTACTTAAGATCCGAGGGCAAGATCTTTGTTGCCAAGAACGGATCCTTTCTGGAAAAAGAGTTTCTCTCGAAAGAAGTAAGTGGGAGGAAAGTAGAACTCGATGAAGTACTACCCCTTGAACCGGAAAGTAGTGCAGCTCAGGAAAATGTTCCTGTGGTTCCTACACCGACTGGAGAGGAAATTAATGATGATGATCAAGGTACTTCGGATCAAGTTGCTACTGAACTTCGTAGGTCCACAAGGACACGTTCCACACCAGAGTGGTATGGCAACCCTGTCCTGGAAATAATGTTGTTAGACAATGGTGAACCTTCGAACTATGAAGAAGCGATGGCGGGCCCAGATTCCAACAAATGGCTTGAAGCCATGCAATCCGAGATAGAATCCATGTATGAAAACAAAGTATGGACTTTGACAGACTTGCCCGATGATCGGCGAGCGATAGAAAACAAATGGATCTTTAAGAAGAAGACGGACGCGGATGGTAATGTTACCATCTATAAAGCTCGACTTGTCGCTAAGGGTTATCGGCAAGTTCAAGGGGTTGACTACGATGAGACTTTCTCTCCCGTAGCGAAGCTGAAGTCCGTCCGAATCATGTTAGCAATTGCCGCATACTATGATTATGAGATATGGCAGATGGACGTCAAAACGGCATTCCTTAACGGCTATCTTAAGGAAGAACTGTATATGATGCAGCCGGAGGGTTTTGTCGATCCTAAGAATGCTAACAAGGTATGCAAGCTCCAGCGATCCATTTATGGGCTGGTGCAAGTATCTCGGAGTTGGAACATTCGCTTTGATGAGATGATCAAAGTGTTTGGGTTTATGCAGACTTATGGAGAAGCCTGCGTTTACAAGAAAGTGAGTGGGAGCTCTATAGCATTTCTCATATTATATGTAGATGACATACTTTTGATGGGAAATGATATAGAACTTTTGGACATCATTAAGGCCTACTTGAATAAGTGTTTTTCAATGAAGGACCTTGGAGAAGCTGCTTACATATTAGGCGTCAAGATCTATAGGGATAGATCGAGACGCCTCATAGGTCTTTCACAAAGCACATACCTTGATAAGATATTGAAGAAGTTCAAAATGGATCAGTCCAAGAAAGGGTTCTTGCCTGTATTGCAAGGTGTGAGATTGAGCTCGGCTCAATGCCCGACCACGGCAAAAGATAAAGAAGAGATGAGTGTCATCCCCTATGCCTCAGCCATAGGATCTATTATGTATGCCATGCTGTGTACCAGACCTGATGTAAACCTTGTCGTAAGTTTGGTAGGAAGGTACCAAAGTAATCCCGGCAAGGAACACTGGACAGCGGTCAAGAATATCCTGAAGTACCTAAAAAGGACAAAGGACATGTTTCTCGTTTATGGAGGTGACAAAGAGCTCGTCGTAAAGGGTTACGTCGACGCTAACTTCGACACAGATCTGGATGACTCTAAGTCACAAACCGGATACGTGTATATGTTGAATCGTGGAGCAGTAAGCTGGTGCAGTTGCAAGCAGAGCATTGTGACGGGATCTACATGTGAAGCGGAGTACATGGCAGCCTCGGAGGCAGCACATGAAGAAATATGGATGAAGGAGTTCATCACCGACCTCGGAGTCATACCCAATGCGTCGGGGCCAATCACTCTCTTCTGTGACAACACTGGAGCTATTGCCCTTGCCAAGGAGCCCAGGTTTCACAAGAAGACCAGGCACATCAAGCGTCGTTTCAACTCCATCCGTGAAAATGTTCAAGATGGAGACATAGATATTTGCAAAGTACATACGGATCTGAATGTCACAGATCCGTTGACTAAACCTCTTCCGCGAGCAAAACATGATCAACACCAGAACTCTATGGGTGTTCGATTCATCACAATGTAACTAGATTATTGACTCTAGTGCAAGTGGGAGACTGTTGGAAATATGCCATAGAGGCAAATAAAAGGATTATTATTATATTTCCTTGTTCATGATAATTGTCTTTTATTCATGCTATAATTGTATTATCCGGAAATCATAATACACGTTTGAATACATAGACCACAATATGTCCCTAGTGAGCCTCTAGTAGACTAGCTCGTTGATCAACAGATAGTCATGGTTTCCTGACTATGGACATTAGATGTCATTGATAACAGGATCACATCATTAGGAGAATGATGTGATGGACAAGACCCAATCCTAAGCATAGCACAAGATCGTGTAGTTCGTTTTGCTAGAGATTTTCCAATGTCAAGTATCTTTTCCTTAGACCATCAGATCGTGTAACTCCCGGATACCATAGGAGTGCTTTGGATGTACCAAATGTCACAACGTAACTGGGTGACTATAAAGGTGCACTACAGGTATCTCTGAAAGTGTCTGTTGGGTTGACACAGATCGAGACTGGGATTTGTCGCTCCGTATGACGGAGAGGTATCTCTGGGCCCACTCGGTAATGCATCTCAAAGTGACCAAATGTCTGGTCACGGGATCATGCATTACGGTACAAGTAAAGTGACTTGCCGGTAACGAGATTGAACGAGGTATTGGGATACCGACGATTGAATCTCGGGCAAGTAACGTACCGATCGACAAAGGGAATTGTATACGGGGTTGCTTAAATCCTCGACATCGTGGTTCATCCGATGAGATCATCGAGGAGCATGTGGGAGCCAACATGGGTATCCAGATCCCGCTGTTGGTTATTGACCGGAGAACCGTCTCGGTCATGTCTACATGTCTCCCGAACCCGTAGGGTCTACACACTTAAGGTTAGGTGACGTTAGGTTTGTATGAATATGAGTATGCAGCAAACTGAAAGTTGTTCGGAGTCCCGTATGATATCCCGGACGTCACGAGGAGTTCCGGAATGGTCCGGAGGTAAAGAATTATATATGGGAAGTCGAGTTTCGGCCATTGGGAAAGTTTCGGGGGTCACCGGTATTGTACCGGGACCACCGGAAGGGTCCCGGGGGTCCATCGGGTGGGGCCACCCGTCGGTGTCAAAACCGGCAGATCTTTGGTATTGGGTCCTGAACTGTGCGTCTAGGCGGATGGTAACAGGAGACAAGGGACACGATGTTTTACCCAGGTTCGGGCCCTCTTGATGGAGGTAAAACCCTACGTCCTGCTTGATTAATATTGATGATGTGTATTACAAGAGTAGATCTACCACGAGATCAAGGAGGCTAAACCCTAGAAGCTAGCCTATGGTATGATTGTTGTTCGTCCTATGGACTAAAGCCATCCGGTTTATATAGACACCGGAGAGGGCTAGGGTTACACAGAGTCGGTTACAATGGTAGGAGATCTACATATCCGTATCGCCAAGCTTGCCTTCCACGCCAAGGAAAGTCCCATCCGGACACGGGACGAAGTCTTCAATCTTGTATCTTCATAGTCTTGGAGTCCGTCCGATCATGATAGTTCGGCTATCCGGACACCCCCTAGTCCGGAATCCCTCAGTAGCCCCTGAACCAGGCTTCAATGACGACGAGTCCAGCGCGCATGTTGTCTTCGGCATTGCAAGGCGGGTTCTTCCTCCGAATAATTTATAGAGGATTGTGAACACCAGGATAGTGTCCGGCTCTGCAAAAATAAATTCCACGTACCACCGTAGAGAGAATAATATTACACAAGTTCAATCTGCTGACGTATTTTGTGGCGTGACGTCACACCATTACCAAGCCTTTACTCGAATTGTTTTTATTGTATCACCTCAGTGCATTTAGCGAGGCGGTTTCCTTGGCACGTCTTGTCGAAGCAGAGATCGTGTTCCCCTTATTCCGGGATTCCCATCAATACGGACGTGGGTAACCCAACCGCGCCATTGATTGTGACGCTTGGGTGATAAGCGAGTTTTACCAGGCCGGTGGGGACACATGTTTTTGTCCGCCCATATAAGGGCATAAAGATCCAACCCTTTTACCTGCGCCTTCTTCCTCGGCTTATCCATCTCCGCGAACTCGAGCTCCAGCGCCCAAGTCCGCACTTCTCACCTCAACCTTCTCCAACTATGTCCGGAGCGGGAGGCAAGTGGATGGCCTCGTCCTTCATGGAGGGGCAGATCCAGAAGCTGCGCGACGCCAGATATTTGTCCAGCGACATCGCACACCGGCTCCCCGACGAGGGAGAGCTCATCCCCACCCCCAGGCCCCATGAGAGGGTAGTATTTATTCCCCATTTCCTCCGCGGTCTAGGCTTCCCACTTCATCCCTTTGTCCGGGGGCTCATGTTCTACTACGGCCTAGATTTCCATGATCTGGCCCCGAATTTCATCCTCAACATCTCGGCGTTTATCGTCGTGTGCGAGTCCTTCCTCTACATCCAGCCCCACCTCGGCTTGTGGCTCAAGACCTTCAGTGTCAAGCCGAAGGTTGTGAAGGGCAGCCAAGCGGAGTGCGGAGGCGCCATGGTGGGCAGGATGTCCCACGTTACGTGGCTGGAGGGCACCTTCGTGGAAACCATTAAGGGGTGGCAATCGGGGTGGTTCTACATCACCGAGCCGCGTGACCCTGATTGGGAAGCGGCCCCCGAATTCAGATCCGGCATCCCTACACGGCTCACCTCCTGGAAAGAGAGTGGCCGGATCTGGGGCGATTCGGAGGAGCTGACCGGACTCCAAGCCTGTATCCAAAAGCTGGTGGACAAGAAGCTCAAGCTTGTCAACGTAGTCCAGGTCATGCTCATCCGCCGGATTCTCCCGTGCCAACGACGGGGTTTCAACATGTGGGAGTTCGATCCGGCGCAGCACCAGACCCTGAGCGGGCTCTTCGACACTACATACGAAGATGTCTGGAAGGTGCTGTTCAAGGGCGCCGAGGCTCCCGCATCCGCTACCGAAGATCGCGGATTCCGCTCGCAGCGTCCAGCTGACGAGGTAAGTGATTTTGTCACTTGTTCTCCATAGTTTGACTCTATGCGGGATCTAAACTCCCTTTACCTTTGACAGGACTGGCTGGCAAAGGCCGAACGGACTATCTGTTCGGCCCCATTACCAGAGGACCCAGCGGACGCCGCCTAACGGGGCTGCTGGCTCCGGCACCCCATGTGGTGCCGGAGAAGAAGGCCAAGAAGAAGGCCATGGGGACTCAGAAGAGTTCCCATTTTCAGGTGCTATCGGATGATGAATCCGAGGCTGACTCCTCCCACCAAGGCGAGGAGGAGAAGAAGAAAGCCTCCCCCCAGCGGGGGGAGGGATGAAAAGGAAGGCCTCCCCAACAAGGGAGGCCGAACGGTCCAAGAAGGGAAAACTCTTCCCCCGGACTGCTCTGCCAACGCCAGTGACAACGACGAGGACTGGCCTCCAAGGGCCAAGCCCCTGGCGAGATCATAAGTATCCGGACTCCCGAATAATTTCAAGGTTTTTCCTTTTTGCCACATAATGTCTTTCTAATGCCGCATACAACCCTGCAGTCCGCCCAAGGATGACCTTTCCGCTTCATCGAGTGGGTCCTTAGGTGCGTCGGATATGGATTCTTTTCCGACTGCCTCCACCCCTCGTGACACGGACGATGCCGAGGTGGGATCCCAGGAAGGGACCCACCAGGAGGAGAAGGCCCCGGAGGTGTCGCAGGACAACCTCCCGGACTTTGCACCGGACTCGGCCCCGGAACCCACAGTGGCTCCGGAGTCTGGCAGGCGACCCCTTCGTAAGAAGGGCAAGACCGTGACGCCGGCAGCCTCCGTCCAACCGGAGGCGCCAGATAGCTTGCCGGAGGCGCTCAATGGCGCCTCCATCGAAGAGGAACACCGCACCGTTATGAGTGCGGTGATTCAGAAGGTGCAGCTCGCCAAGAGCGGGCTGACCGAAGCCTGTAGCAGCCTTCTAACAGGCTTTGAGGTAAGAATTTCAATATGTATAAAATGGTACCGCATAGACAGTAGCCCCTGATGCTCGGTTCGGTGTTCGGAAAGAAAAGCCGGACTGAGGATCTAAAAAGATATACGCAGGAGTCATAATAAATATGTCAATATGGGATTGCAGGCTGCGCTGCTAACCTCTGCCGCACTGATTGCGGAGGTCAATACTTTGAAGGAAAACCTCGAGCGGTCCGAGAACGAGCTCGGCCGTGCCAAGAAGCAGTTCGAGGACAAGGAAGGTGAGTAACACCTTATTAAAATTGTACCTTACAGAAAAGGATTTTGGTTGCAAAAATAATGACAAGGATAACATGGGTATTGCAGGGGCCACTAACGAGGTGGCGACCCTGAAAGAGGCGGTGGCCGCGGCTGAACGCAATGCAGCCGCGGAGCGCACCGAGCGAGAGAAGCAGGAGGCGCGGGTGGCGGAGGTACAGCAAGAGCTCCAGGATCTCGTGAAAAAACATGAGAGCCTGGAGCGTGACTCGAAGACTCGAGAGTCTGAGCTTGCAACGGCTCTTGAGAGTGCCAAAGCCGCTAAGGCCGAAGCCTACAAGGCCCTCCAGGAGATTGAGGCGGTGAAGAAAATAGCAGCGGGTAAGGCATTTTTCATGCAAATTAAGCATGTGAGTGTTAATTACCTGTTTCATACCCGAATTCGGAGCTCTCCAGGAGCATTCGCAGATCTTCCTCATAGCGTGTCCGATGCTGCCGCATTCTACCGGACCGAGAAGGGGAGCTCGACGGAGAAGGTCTTCTGGTCTCAGTATGCTGAGGCCGGACATCCGGTGCCCCTTAGCGACCAGCTGAAGCAGCTGGTCGAGCTCCACAAGGCGGCCGAACAGGCCATGAAGGGCCTCATAGTTCGGCTATGGCCTAAGGAGGCCATGCCTGGGAGCTACTTCGGCCTGGTGCGGCGGCTGGTGGATGCGTGCTCGTGGGTTGAAGTCATCAAGCACTCCGCCTGTATTGAAGGTGCCCATCGGGAACTTGCCCGCGCGAAGGTGCACTGGGGCAAGATGGATGCCCAGAAGCTTGTGACGGACCTGCCACCAGAGGGTAAGGAGCATCGCACGCCCGAGATGTATTATAAGAGTGTGCTGAAGGGCGCCCACACTATTGCGGTTGAGTGCTCCAAAGATGTAATATTTGAGTAGACTCGCATTTTGTTATCCTGTGCGCTGAAAACTTAGTTCATATGCGCTAAGCAATGCTTGTTAATTTAAAATATTACCTTCTGTGTGGCTGTTTATCAAATCTGAGAGATGGCAAGTCGTCGGCTTCAGCCCCCATGCCACGAGTGCTGGGGTGTTCGGGATAAACTTGAGCACTCTTGTTCCCATTTTTGGGTCCATCTAGGGAGGCGCTCAACACAGCGAACAAGGCAACCGGACTTATAATGCTTGAACACTCTCACTTAGCCACATAATTCTATAATTTTAAATTTCGGTGAAGCCCCTAGTCCTCGGAAGGCCGAATTTGGGGCGCTATCCACGCCTGGGCCAGGCAAGATCGGGCTCCTCGCTCTAAGCGGCATAAGTCTTTAAGGACTCGCAAAAAACCTCTCGAACAGCGACCGGCTCTCGCCTCATCATGACGGTCAGTTTTAGCTTTCTCCACTGAGGCGTTAACCCAGCTCAACTGGGGCGCAATCGCAGTGGTTCTCCCAGTGCTACCTTAGCCGATACAACGGAACATAAGGTACCAAAACATGGGAGCCGGGCAAACCCAACTATTGACCCAAGACATGATTCGGAGCCGATGCATATAGTGCTATAAGTTCGGGGTGCCGCACTTGTGAAAGTGTTCGGACTTATCACACCATGATGTGGGAAACATAAGCCCCTGGTGTATTTTAGCCGTACCAAAGTGTACGGATGCAACATGCCGTAAATGAACATGTGTATAAAAAGGAAATGCAATTATAAGCAAAAAGGTGTTGCATTGTTTATTTAAGAAAGACTGCTGTAAGTGCAGAACGATACAAATGGTGCGATAAGCAACGGATGGGACTGTTAAACATGTCCCCCTCCAGGGGTAGGCTGCCGAATGGTGTGTAAAACAGATTTAATGCTCGTAATGGAGACCACCTGGATATTCCTTGTAGCCTTTATCCTTCCCTGGCTGTTGCATCCTTAGTTCGGCAGGTCTGCTGCCGGACAGGGCCTCTGACAAATGGAGTCCTGTGGGTAAAAAAGGAAAAAGAAAAGAAAAAAGAACGACACACTTGAGAGCCCCTGGTGTGGTTGAGCCGCAGTCTAGGCTTATCGTGGTCGTGCCCCTCTCCCCATGCCCATGGTATCTTCAGAGCGTAACGGTGTACGCGAAGGACCTGTTTTGATGTTTTACAGGGGCCGGGGTTGGGGCCGCACTGCTACGCGTGCTCGGAACGTGCCAGGTGGTCTTGTTGTAGGTTACTCCGGGCGCGCTTAGCTGTGTCCGGCCGCTTAACTGCCGGACTTGAGAATTGCCTTAAGAGGCTGCATTGTACTTCTGCTGTGAGAGCCGCTGTATGTTCCTCCGTTCGGAGAGAACGTTCAGTGTTTCCCTTGACCGTGATGACTCCTCGAGGGCCTGGCATCTTGAGCTTGAGGTATGCATAGTGCGGCACCCCGTTGAACTTTGCAAACGCGGTTTGTCCAAGCAGGGCGTGATAGCCGCTGCGGAACGGAACTATGTCGAAGATTAACTCCTCGCTTCGGAAGTTATCCGGGGATCCGAAGACCACTTCCAGTGTGACTGAGCCTGTACAATTGGCTTCTACACCTGGTATGACGCCTTTAAAGGTCGTCTTGGTAGGTTTAATCCTTGAGGGGTCTATGCCCATTTTGCGCACTGTATCCTGATAAAGCAGGTTCAGGCTGCTGCCGTCGTCCATCAGGACTCTGGTGAGGTGAAATCCATCGACGATTGGGTCTAGGACCAATGCGGCGAATCTGCCGTGGCGGATGCTGGTGGGGTGGTCCCTTCGGTCAAAAGTGATCGGGCAGGAGGACCATGGATTGAACTTCGGGGCAACTGGCTCCATCACGTATACATCCCTTAGCGCACGCTTCCGCTCCCTTTTGGGTATGTGCGTTGCGTATATCATGTTCACCATCCGCACCTGTGGGGGGAAACCCTTCTGTCCTCTATTGTTCGGCGGTCGGGTCTCTTCCTCGTCATCGCTATGCAGCCCCTTGTCATTGTTTTCGGCAATTAACTTGCCTGCCTGCTTGAATACCCAACAGTCCCTATTGGTGTGGTTAGCTGGCTTTTCCGGGGTGCCGTGTATCTGGCACAAGCGGTCGAGTATTCGGTCCAAATTGGACGGACCCGGAGCAGTTCTTTTGAATGGCTTTTTCTGCTGACCAGGTTTAGAGCCTCTGAATCCGGCATTGACTGTCGTATCCTCACTATTGTCGCCGTTAATGCGGCGTTTGTTTTTGTTACGACGCGACCTGCCACTATGGTCCTTGATGTCCGGACTGCCAGAATTTTTGCTGAGGTTGTTGCTGCGTGCTAGCCAGCTGTCCTCACCCGCGCAGAAGCGGGTCATGAGTGATGTGAGGGCTGCCATGGATTTCGGCTTTTCCTGTCCCAGGTGCCGGGCAAGCCACTCGTCGCGGATATTATGCTTGAAGGCCGCGAGGGCCTCCGCATCCGGACAGTCGACGATTTGGTTTTTCTTGGTTAAGAACCATGTCCAGAATTGTCTGGCCGATTCGTCTGGCTGCTGAATTATGTGGCTTAGGTCATCAGCGTCTGGTGGTCGCACATACGTGCCTTGGAAGTTATCGAGGAATGCGGCTTCCAGGTCTTCCCAACTCCCAATTGACTCTGCTGGCAAGCTGTTAAGCCAATGCCGGGCTGGTCCTTTAAGCTTGAGGGGGAGATATTTGATGGCGTGAAGATCGTCACCGCGGGCCATGTGGATGTGAAGAAGATAGTCTTCGATCCAAACCGCGGGGTCTGTTGTGCCATCGTAAGATTCAATATTCACGGGTTTAAACACTTCGGGGATTTGATGATCCATTACTTCATCTGTGAAGCATAGTGGGTGTGCGGCGCCTCTGTACTGGGCGATATCACGACGGAGCTCAAAAGAGCTTTGTCTATTTTGTTCGGCCCGGCCGGACTTACTGTGTCCGGCGCGACGGTTGTCGTCATGTACCGTGGGGCGCCCACGCGATCCATAGATCGATCTTGATTGTCTTGCCTTATCCTCCAATATATCTCGCAAGTCCGGAGCGTTCCCCTATGGCCTTATGCTTTTCGAGTGATGCAGGGGTACGGGTCTAGTGAAGGGCCTAGAGGCCTCTCTGTCGCGACCACGGGGTGGTCGGTCAGCCGTATTGTCTCCTGGTGATGCGGGTTCATACGCTTCCTCCTCTAATCGGGGGAGCAGCTTGCGTTTAGGGTAGCTTTTGCAGGGGCGTTCGAGCTCATGCTCTTCGGCCGCGAGGACTTCAGTCCATCTGTTGGCTAGCAGATCTTGATCAGCTCTAAGCTGTTGCTGCTTTTTCTTGAGGCTGTTCGTCGTGGCCATAAGCCTGCGTTTAAAACGCTCTTGTTCGACGGGATCCTCAGGGACGGCGAATTCATCGTCGTCGAGGCTTGCTTTGTCTCCGGAGGGAGGCATATAATCCTCTACCTCCTTTTCTACCGCTCTCTCATGAGGGCTGGCGTCTCCGTCCTCCTGCGCTGGATCTTGCTGGGGTGGGTTGTCTTCGGCACTGTCCGGTGTATTATTATCTCCGGTGCCGGAATCTTCATTCTTGCTGTGGCGGGATTTAGAGCGGCGCCGCTGACGCCGGCGCTTGGGCTGTTTCTTGGAGGGGTCATCCTCCGCTGTTCCTTCGCCATTCCCATCTTTTGGGATATCCACCATGTATATGTCATATGATGAGGTGGCTTTCCAGTGCCCGGTGGGCGCTGGTTCTTGGTCGTCTCCGGCATCGTCGTCCATACCGTCGATGTCTTCGCAGTCATAGTCTAGCATGTCAGTTAAATCGTCGATAGGGGCTACCAAGTGGGTGGTGGGTGGGCTTTGAATTTATTCGTCGTCCGCATCCCAACTGTCCTGGCCTCAGTCCGGCCAGGGCTCTCCTGATAATGAGAGACACTTTAGCGCACTCAAGATGTCACCGAAAGGTGTGTGTTGAAAGATGTCCGCTGTGGTGAACTCCATGATCGGCGCCCAATCGGATTCGATCGGAGGGGGCGCGGGAGGTTCGGAGTCCAGCGAGGAGTCCGGCACCTCGGAGTCACGAGCTTTATGAGGGACAAGGTCAGTGTTTGGCTCTATCACTGTAGAGGTTGCAGCACCCGAGGCGGTGTCTAGCCATCCGTCCTCGATCTGCGCAGCCGGCTCCGAATTGAAGATCGGAGCGGGTTCGAGTGCGGCCTCCAGGGTACTGTCCGGCTGCAGAGCTAAATCATGCTTGCCGTGACAGTGCGGCACGCTCGGCTGTGGCTCGAATCCATCGAGGATCAAGTCCCCGCGGATGTCAGCCGTGAAGTTCAAACTTCCAAATCTGACCTGACGGCCAGGGGCGTAGCTTTCGATCTGCTCCAGATGGCCAAGCGAATTAGCCCGCAGTGCAAACCGCCGAATACGAAGATCTGTTCGGGGAGAAAGGTCTCACCCTGGACTGCATCGTTGATGATGGTCGAAGAAGCCATCGAGCCTATCGGTGACGACACAGAGGAACTCTCAATGAAAGCACCAATGTCGGTGTCAAAACCGGGGGATCTCGGGTAGGGGGTCCCGAACTGTGCGTCTAGGCGGATGGTAACAGGAGACAAGGGACACGATGTTTTACCCAGGTTCGGGCCCTCTTGATGGAGGTAAAACCCTACGTCCTGCTTGATTAATATTGATGATGTGTATTACAAGAGTAGATCTACCACGAGATCAAGGAGGCTAAACCCTAGAAGCTAGCCTATGGTATGATTGTTGTTCGTCCTATGGACTAAAGCCATCCGGTTTATATAGACACCGGAGAGGGCTAGGGTTACAAAGAGTCGGTTACAATGGTAGGAGATCTACATATCCGTATCGCCAAGCTTGCCTTCCACGCCAAGGAAAGTCCCATCCGGACACGGGACGAAGTCTTCAATCTTGTATCTTCATAGTTTTGGAGTCCGGCCGATCATGATAGTTCGGCTATCCGGACACCCTCCTAGTCCGGAACTCCCTCACCACCCATCCCGGAGGGCCCCATGGGATGAAGTGGGAGGGAAACCAGCCCCTGGTGGGCTGATGCGTCCCCCCTAGGCCCCCCTCTGCGCCTAGGGTTGGGAACCCTAGGGGAGGGGGCGCCTCCACTTGCCTTGGGGGGCACTCCACCCCCCTTGGCCGCTGCCCCCCCTAGGAGATCCAATCTCCTAGGGCCGGCGCCCCCCCTGGGGTCCCTATATAAAGAGGGGGGTGGGAGGGCAGCCGCACCCAACACCTAGCGCCTCCCTAACCCCCTTGCTACACCTCCTCCTCCCGTAGTCACTTGGCGAAGCCTTGCCGGAACCCTGCTGCATCCACCACCACGCCGTCGTGCTGCTGGATCTTCATCAACCTCTCCTTCCCCCTTGATGGATCAAGAAGGAGGAGACGTGACGCTGACCGTACGTGTGTTGAACGCGGAGGTGCCGTCCGTTCGGCGCTAGGATCTCCGGTGATTTGGATCACGACGAGTACGACTCCCTCAACCCCGTTCTCTTGAACGCGTCCGCTCGCGATCTTCAAGGGTATGTAGATGCACTCCCCTCTCTCGTTGCTAGATGAACTCATAGATTGATCTTGGTGAACGTAGGAAATTTTTTATTTTATGCAAGGTTCTCCAACAAAAAGGTCAAATGAACCCGGAATTAATGTATACAAAAATGAAATACATGCTTGGAAAACATGACGCCTGGCTTGGTGCCATGGTTTGGCTTCACCTTGCCCTGGTAAAAATTTGAGAATGTTTTCCTTATGTCGTCATGCACGCCTTTCGTAAATCGAACCATGACCGAGGAAGTTCCATGGCTTCGAGGGGGAAATCACCAAGATTGAAGGGGGATCCAAATTTCCTTTGTCCTTTGTCCATGAGTTTTTTTCTATGATGAACATACACCCTGCAAATCACCATGTTCAAATTTGACACTTTTCCGTGTTCATTTACCATATTTAGGGGATTATTTTCATTCTCGAGGCATTAATGCACATAATTCAAATTCGAACAAAGGATGCATGAAAAGGTGCACAAGAACGGTCTGGAAAACCTCCTTGTGCCATTTAGTAAATTCTCATGCCTTTTACAAGGAATGGACATATATTTCGAGGAAATGTGTGGCAATAGTTGTCGGTGGGAAGCGACACCTATGGGATCACAAGAATCCCTACTACGGTTGCGGGGTGCGGGGTTGTGAGAAGAGCAGGATTAGTAATCAGCACAAGGATCGTTTACCCAGGTTCGGGCCGCGAGGATGTGTAAAACCCTAGTCCTGCTTTGGTGGATGTATGGAGTGTTCTTGAGCTCTTGAACTAGCTATGGTGGCTGCCTGGTTCCAAAGAGCCGAATCCCTCTCCAGTATGCCATGGGCCTCCTTTTATAGTCGAAAGGGGCCACCATAGTGGCACACAGGAGGTGGAAAGGCCCACAGTGCTATGAGCTTATCACTCGGGACAACACGCATTTAATGTGTAGCTTAGGTGTCCTCTTGCTTTATCGGGGATGGGAGCGAGGCCCGTACCGTTCGTCGCCGCTCCTTCTCGCTTTGACATGCGCCTGATAACCCACAAGTGTAGGGGATTGCAACAGCTTTCGAGGGTAAAGTATTCAACCCAAATTTATTGATTCGACACAAGGGGAGCCAAAGAATATTCCTGAGTATTAGCAGTTGAGTTGTCAATTCAACCACACCTAGATAACTTAGTATCCACAACAAAGTATTTAGTAGCAAAGTAGTATGATAATAAAGGTAACGATAGCAAAAGCAATATTTTTGGGTTTTGTAGTGATTGTAACAATAGCAACGAAAAAGTAAATAAGCGAAAAAAAGATGTGAAAAGCTCGTAGGCAATGGATCAGTGATGGATAATTATGTCGGATGCGATTCCTCAGGTAATAGCTATAACATAGGGTGACACAGAACTAGCTCCAGTTCATCAATGTAATGTATGCACGTATTCCGTATATAGTCATACGTGCTTATGGAAAAGAACTTGCATGACATCTTTTGTCCTACCCTCCCGTGGCAGCGGGGTCCTAGCGGAAACTAAGGGATATTAAGGCCTCCTTTTAATAGAGAACCGGAACAAAGCATTAGCACATAGTGAATACATGAACTCCTCAAACTACGGTCATCACCGAGAAGTATCCCGATTATTGTCACTTCGGGGTTGTTGGATCATAGCACATAATAGGTGACTATAGACTTGCAAGATAGGATCAAGAAGGCATATATGTTCATGAAAACATAATAGGTTCAGATCTGAAATCATGGCACTCGGGCCCTAGTGACAAGCATTAAGCATAGCAAAGTCATAGCAACATCAATCTTAGAACATAGTGGATACTAGGGATCAAACCCTAACAAAACTAACTTGATTACATGGTAAATCTCATCCAACCCATCACCGTCCAGCAAGCCTACGATGGAATTACTCACACACGGCGGTGATCATCACGAAATTGGTGATGGAAGATAGTTGATGATGATGACGGCGACGAATCCCCCTCTTCGGAGCCCCGAATGGACTCCAGATCAGCCCTCCCGAGAGAGATTAGGGCTTGGCGGTGGCTCTGTATCGTAAAATGCGATGAAACTTTCTCTCTAATTTTTTCTCCGCGAGACGGAATATGTGGAGTTGGAGTTGAGGTCGGCGGAGCCTCAGGGGGCCCACGAGACAGGGGGCGCGCCCAAGGGGGGAGGGCACGCCCCCACCCTCGTGGATAGAGTGTGGGCCCCTTGGTCTTGATTCTTTCACCAATATTTTTTATATTTTCCAAAAAGTGCCTCCGTGGATTTTCAGGACATTCCGAGAACTTTTGTTTTCTACACATAAAACAACATCATGGCAGTTCTGCTGAAAACAACGTCAGTCCGTGTGACTTTCATTCAAACCATGCAAGTTAGAGTCCAAAACAAGGGAAAAAGTGTTTGGAAAGTAGATACGTTGGAGACGTATCAGCGCCCTGGCCAGCGATGCCTGCGGTGCCATGTAGGCAGGCAAGCAGCTGAGGTGGCGCGGTGGTGGAGCCATCACAAAGATCTGCATGCCGCCACACAGACGTGTGCCGAGTTGGCCTGGAAGCTGCATGTCGCCACGCACGTGCCTGCCCAGCTGGTTGGGCTGGCAGCTACATGTGAACGACGGTGGAGACTTGGTTGGTGCGGGCCTAGCAGTGGCCTCGCTGACGCCCTTGGCAAGGGTCTTGCTGGGTGGCCCGGCAAGGGTCTTACCGGGTGGCCCGACAAGGGTATTTTCGTGGCGCGCTGTCGTCTCGGCAAGGATCTTGCGGGGGGTCTTGTGGGTTTCCTCGGCAAGAATCTTGTCGAGGATCGTTGCCTTCCAATCCTCATCTGATCTTGAATATTCTTTGTCTTCACAAAGATCTGCGTGCCACCATGGAGGTGCCTCCCGAGCCCTGTCCCAACGTAGTTGATGGTGTTGGAGACCGTGGGTTCAAGGGTGGCTCACTCCACTGGTGTGGGCGAGCCGCCCTGGCAAGGGGCTTGCCGGGGCTGCTGAGGCTGCCCCGGCAAGGGTCTTGCCGGGGAAACCCGCTTCGTCCATATTTTCTCTGTGGTCTCGGTCTTTGATGTTGCGCTGATCATCTTGCGGCTTCGACTCCTCCCTTTTGCCCTGCTAAGTGTGGCTTCGGCCTATGGCTCTGACTGTCCGTGCACAAGTAAAGGGGTACAAAGGAGTGCCCCTACTTTGGTACACCGACAGGAGCCCCCGGGCCTGGGCCAAACATAGGCGCAACGCGTTGTTGGGCCAGGCCCAAAACGGTGCGCGGGCAGGCGGGGCGGTTTTTACTGCAGTAACTTTCTGCCTGCTGCGCTTCCCCACGACCCGCGTAGGACGCGCGACGTGGGGGTCGCGCGCGCGTGCGTGACCGAAGCACGCTGGCATCATCCTGCGATGGATAGTAAAGAGGCGGCTTGTGTGTCCTCTTGAGACCGCAGGGCCACTGCTCATTTACTGCCCTTACTTGGGAACCGTCGCTCCACGCGTCCCATTGCGCCCGTCTCTTGCGCCACGTTTGCTGCATGCATGACGCAGAGCGAATGACAGGTGCGCGGGATATGGGAAGTCACGCATGAGCGTGGGTTGGTTCCCCATGTGCCTTAAATTGGGCAGGGAGGCCCGTCAACGGCCCTGCCCGTTGTCACTTTAATGAGCTGGATCAGCTGAAAGGAGTGGTCGAGCCCCACCTCCGCCCCTTTATAAAGAGGGGAACGGGAGGAAGGACGCCTCTCAATCCTTTGTCATCCGCTTCTCCCCATTCCTGCTCCCTCCTTCCTTCTGCCGTGGCGAGGGGGCGTGGCGATGCTTCATCGGTGGCGGCGAGGGTCTCGGCTAGACAACACATCGCTCCTCCCCAAGAGCTCGTGGCGGTAGAGCAAGCCGTTAGAGGAAGGGGGAGGGGGCGTGGTCGAGGCCGTCACGGTGCCCGGGGAAGAGGAGGACGGGGCAGTGCATCGGCCTCGCCTCCGCCAGTGGCCCCTTCCCCAGTGGAGGGACACATCGGGGACAACCCTTACAAGTTCTTCATTAGGCTGCGCCAGCCGCCGTGCCGTCGTCTTTGCCTCTCGACTCCATTTGCGCGGGAGATGGAGCTGGACCTGCCGCAAGCACTTCGGCTACATATGAGGGGTTGTGGGAACAGTGGCACATGGGCCGACGTCGAGTTCCCCGCCCCTCACGTCATGTATCTTCGCCGAGGGTGGAAGACCTTTGCCCGCATCCACAGCCTGATAGAGGGGCTCACTCTCCATTTCAAATTAATGGAGAGTGGCCTCCTCTCCATCAAGGTCTTTGGGCACTTCGGGACTCGCGTAAGGTGCTGCGTGGAGAGCTCCTCTGACGATGAAGATTCCTCCTCGAGCGAGAGTGGCGAGGAGGACAGTGGCAGCGACGATGAGGGTAGCGGGCGGCAGGATGACGGGTCTGACTAAGCATCGGGCGCCGCTCCGGGTGACACCGGTGACCCCATCATCTGTGTCGCCGGCTCCTTGAACTTCTCGGGGTCGCCTCCTTGGGCGGCTGGCGTAGGGAGGCCGGAGAAGGCGAAGAAAGCGGGTGGCGGTCCGTCAAGTCGGAGTACGATGGCACGGACGCCTTCATAGCATATTGACGGACCGTTGCCTCATCTTCCAGCTCTCCCTCCGGCGCCACTGCCGCCAACCCTCTCCTAGGCGACCGCCAGCATGTTCTCTTGGCGCCTTCTGCTCCTCGTACCTCGCCTAGGCGCTCCTTTTGCCCCTTTTTGCTTCCTTGACCTGCCTCCTCAGGAGAGGGACAAGAAAGGGATACGGGCATCTTATCTCTTTTTAGTCTGTAAGCCTTCGGGCCTTCGTTAAATTTAGAACTTGTAATCCCCTTGCTTATGTTTTTCATTTCGTATGAACTGTACTTGTACGGGATGTTTTTAATGAAAAAGGGATGTTTGCCAGGTTTTTCGTCCGTGGGTGAACCCCGCGACAAGGAGCGAATCCTCGTTATTATTTAATATAAATTTTTTTCACCCGGCAACAGGCCTTGCCGTACCCCCACTTTGCTCGACCTTTCTCGCGCCCTTGGCGGAGGTAGAGATGAAATGGGCTTAGGCTCCTCGTTCCATTTTCCTGCTGCCGCGACTACAACCAAATTCGGACCCAGGAGATAATCCTTGGGTACAGAAAAATGGGAGCACGGTAGCCTAGAAATAAAACGAGGTTTCACATATCCCAGTCCCATACCGAAATGCATGATAGAGGATAGAAGACTTATCCGGATCTGCAGCCCCCGGCAACCTTGGCTTGCCGCGGTTGGACCCTTGTACTTGTAGCCCCCGACAACTTTGGTTTGCCGGGGTCGGGATGCCGGTCCGTTCCCTTTCTTCCAAATAGCTCAGCAGAAGTGCTCATGTGCCCTGCGAACCAAAGAGGACCGAAAAGAACAAAGAGACCCGCACTCGACCTCTAAGCTAGGGGTTAGCCGCCGCTAAGCACTATCAACCCTAACCGAGGAAGAGACTTGACCTAGCATGCATGCTATAACTTAGGGCGCCAGCACTTCATTAATTTATGCTTAGGGTCTGCGCCTGGCTTTGTACCAAGGGTTACATGGCCGACAAGGCTTGTACAAAAGGTGGCTTGCCGGGAGGCCTGGCAGCCGTGCCTTATGGGTAAAACTTGCGAAGATGTTCGATGTTCCAGGAGTTTCTCACTGGAATGGCATCTTCGGTCTCCAGGCGGACTGCGCCGGGCCTGTTGACTCGTGTTACCCGATAAGGGCCTTCTCACTTCGGCGTCAACTTGTTGGAATTCTTGGCCGACTGAACGTGCCGAAGAACAAGGTCGCCTTCCTCAAAGCTCCGGGCATGAACCTTGCGGCTATGGTAGCGGCGCAAGGCGTGCTGGTAGCGTGCGGCTCTCACAACCACCCAGAGATGATCTTCCTCAAGGAGCGTTGCGCCATCTTGCCGCAATCGCTCTTGCTCAAGCTCATCATAAGTGAGCACTTGAGGTGACCCGTATATGTGTTCCGTGGGGAGAACTGCTTCTGCCCCGTAGACCAGGGCAAACGGTGTCTGGCCGGTGGCTCGATTTGGCGTCGTCCTGATCGACCAAAGAACCGCCGGCAACTCGTCAATCCAGCGCCTTCCACCCTTGCACAGCCTGTCAAAAGTCTTCGTTCTTAAGCCTCGCAGAACTTCAGCGTTTGCTCTCTCCGCTTGGCCGTTGCTTCATGGGTGTGCCACTAAAGCAAAATAGACCTTGCTGCCGAGATCCTCAATGTACTGCATGAAGGCATGGCTCGTCAACTTTGTGTCATTGTCGGTGATGACCCTGTTGGGTACCCCAAAACGGCAAACTATCCACTTGAAGAACTTGATGGCTGACTGCGCTGTCACCTTCCTCACCGCTTCCACCTCTGGCCACTTTGTGAACTTGTCGATTGCAATGTACAAGTACTCAAAGCCCCCGACGGCACGAGGGAAAGGGCCCAATATGTCGAGACCCCAGACCGAGAAGGGCCAGGAGAGAGGGATGGTTTAAAGAGCTTGAGCTGGTTGATGAAGCTTCTTCGAATGAAACTGGCACGCTTCACACTTGGTTACTAGTGCCGTCGCATCCTGGAGGGCAGTGGGCCAGAAGAAACCTTGTCGGAAAGCCTTGCCAGCAAGGGCCCTGACCCTAAGTGGGAGCCACATATGCCTCCATGTATCTCTGCCAATAGCTATAGTCCTTCCTCCTGGGAGATGCACTTTAATTTCACCCCATTCGGTCTCTTTTTGTACAAGACGTTGTTAATGAATTGGTACAGAGCGGACCGGCGGGCTACTCTTTCTACCTCTTCCTGCTCCTCAGGAAGCTCTCCTATTTGGAGGAATCAGACGGTGTGCTGCGCCCATGCCGGAGCCCATGGCTCGACGACAAGGACCAAAGGCATCTCTTCTGCCGTGGGAGCAGCCGTCTCTACGGCCATGGCCTGAAGCCCTGCCAAAGTCGGTTGCCCCGCGGCAGGATCAACATCCACGGAAACATCTTCGCTAGAGGCTCCGGGGAGCTCGATGGGGAAGTACTTTCCGGGGCCTAGCTTCCTCCGCTTGTTCTACCCGATTGATGATTCGATGGATGGTTGAGTTAACCGAAGCACAAAAGTACCTGGTTCCACAGGTAGCTTGAGGGCAGCACACTTCGACAGGTAGTCGGTGATGTTGTTTTCCGTCCGGGGGACATGCTCTGCTCGTATACCCTCAAAGCGCTCCTCCAGTTTCCTCACTTAATCCACGTAAGCTTCCATCAACGGTCTTTGATAATCTTTGTTGATCTGCCTGACGACGAGCTGCGAATCACCCCTGACGATGAGCTTTTTGACTCCAAGGTCCGCCGCGATCCTGAGACCGGCAAGCAAGCCCTCGTACTCGGTGGTGTTGTTAGTTGACATCTCCCGGGGAAAGTGCATTTGGACGACATACTTGAGGTGCTCTCCGGTGGGTGCGACATGCAGCACACCAGCACTGGCGCCTTGCAGCAAAAAAGCCCCATCAAAGTACATGATCCAGTTGCGGCTCGTTTCCTTGCAGGGGAGAGTGGTCTCTTGTACCTCTTCGTCGGGCGTCGAGGTCCATTCTGCAACAAACTCCGCCAAGACTCTGCTCTGAATCGTCGAGGTGCTTTCGAACTTTAAACCGAAACTCGACAACTCCAGGGCCCATTCCGCGATCCTCCCCGTTGCATCTGGGTTATGCAGTATCCGTTGCAACGGGAGGCAGGTGACTACGATGATCTTGTGCGCTTGAAAGTAATGACGCAGCTTCCTCGAGGCCATAAGGAGGTCGAAGAGCAATTTTTGCACACCTGAGTACCTCGACCTAGCCCCCTGCAAGAGGGAGCTGACGAAGTAAACTGGGCGCTGCACCATTTTCTTCTTCTTCCCACTTCACCCAGTCGCGCGGGCCTTGTAAACTGGCGTCAGCCTCTGTCGGGGACTCAGTCTTGCCGGGACCGAGCCCTATCGGGGAGGGTTTCGGCTCGCCATCCGTTGACTCTGCCGCTGCCGCTGCCTCTTCGTCGACCTCCCTCTGCACCACTAGTGTGGCACTAACCACTTGACTCGTTGCCGCTAGGTACAGCAGCAACGGTTCTTGTGGGTTGGGCGCAACCAGTACTGGGGTAGATGAGAGGTACTTCTTCAAGTCCTGCACCGCTGCCCTGGCCTCCAAGGTCCACTCCATTGGGCCCGTCTTCTTCAAGATCTTGAAAAAGGGAAGGGCACGCTTCACGGACTTGGAGATGAATCTGCTCATGGCGGCAACGCAGCCAGTGAGCCGACACATGTCTTTGATCCATTTAGGTGCTTCAATCTGCTCGATGGCCTTGATCTTATTTGGGTTTGCCTCAATCCCGCGCTGCGACACAAAGAACCCGAGAAGCTTGCCGGACGGGACACTGAAGACACACTTCTCAGGGTTCAATTTGAGGTTGATCTTGCGCAGGTTTGCAAATGTTTCCTCCAGATCTTGCACAAGTGTTGCTTTGTCCTTGGTTTTGACCACTATGTCATCCATATAAGCTTCCATATTTCTATGTAGCTGGGGCTCAAAACCAATTTGGACTGCTCTTGCAAAGGTTGAGCCAGCACTCTTCAACCCAAAAGGCATCCGTAAAAAGAAATACGTACCACATGGGGTGATGAACGTTGTCTTCTCCTCGTCTTCTTTTGCCATGAAGATTTGGTGGTACCCTGAGTAGGCGTTGAGGAATGATAACAGGTCACACCCGGCCATGGAGTCAATAATTTGGTCGATGCGCGGTAACGGGAAGGGTTCCTTTGGACAAGCTTTATTGATGTCTGTGTAATCAATACACAGTCTCCACTTCCCGTTTACCCTGCGCACCACTACCGGGTTGGCCAACCATGTCGGATGGAGCACCCCCTTACCAAGCCCGCCGCCTCTAGTTTTCTGATCTCCTACATGATGAACTCCTGCCTCTCTAGAGCTTGCTTCCTGACCTTCTGCTTGACGGGCCGTGCATGAGACAGACAACAAGATGGTGCTTAATCACTTCCCAGGGAATGCCAGGGATTTCGGAGGCATGCCGTGCAAACGCATCGACATTCGCCCGCAGGAAAGTGACGAGCTCGCTTTCCTATTTGTTGTCGAGGGTGGAGCTTATGGTAAAAGCTCCCCCCATGTCGTCCTCCTTGACGGGCACCTTCTTGGTCTCTGGTGGTGCAGCTCTGGACTTCTTGCTCTTGCCGGTGGAGCTCCCTGGCACGTCCTCAACGGTAGCGCAACACCCCTAAGAGGTGTGCTTGCCGGAGTGGGTGCGAGGGGTCTCGCCGGTCTTTTTCCCTCCCGGGACTCCGTCGGCAGGAGCAAGTGCTTTGGCGGCAGCTGCTGCGACTGCTTCCCGGTAAAGTTGGTCGGCGCAAATCAACGCGTCTTTCTTGTCGGAGGGGACGGTGATGATGTTCATCGGCCCGGGCATCTTCAGCATGTTGTAGGTGTAATGTGAAGCCGCCATGAACTTGGCTAGTGCCGGGCGGCCGAGGATCCCGTTGTAGGGCAAGGGGATCTCGGTCACATCAAAGACAATCCTCTCCGTCCTGTAGTTCAGCTTGCCCCCGAACGTCACGGGCAGCGTGACCTTTCCCTTCGGCTGGCTCCTCCCCGGGTTGACCCCTTGGAACTTGCCCGTCTCCTCGAGGTCTCCATCAAGGATCTGCAGCCTCTTGATCACAACAGGCGAGATCAAGTTCAGACCAGCCCCGTCGTCAACCAGCATCTTCGTCACCTTGAGGTTGCGGATTGTTGGTGACACCAACAACGGCAAGCACCCGATCGCAGTAGTGCGGTCAGGATGGTCCTTGGTGTTGAAGATGATAGGCGTGCTGGACCACTTCAGCGGATTCCGTGCGTCGAACGACGGCTCCACCGCTGTGATCTCACACGCCCACTGCTTGAGCTGGCGGTGGGATGTATGCAGCAAGGTGCCACCATCGACGCACATGGCTTCTGTGGCTTTCTGAAACTCGTGGTTGCCGGACTCATCATCCTTGTCGTGATCATCGTCTTCCTGCTTCTTGTCGCGGCCCCGGGCGGGCCTCTCCTGCTGATTATCTTTGCCGCGGCGGACTCCTTGGCCGCCAAGCTTCTTGCCGGATCCCTTGGCACCCTCTTGGCCCTTCTCCTTGTCCTGCTGCTCATACTTGGCTTTCTGCTTCTCGGCGAGCAGCTCCACTTGCCGGTAGTTCTGGAGGTCATGGCACTTGGTGCGGTGGATCTTGCAATACTGCTTGCCGGAGCCCCCTGGCTTATCGGCAAGCTGCCAAGGCCCGACAAGCGACACACCCGGCAACCTCCTTGCCGGGGTCACTCGCCTTGGGTTTCTTGGTGGCGCCGGTATCATCGGACCCCTCGACGGCAAGCACGGTCTTGCCCTTGCGCTTCCTGTTACGGCGCCGGCCCTTCTTCGCCGAGGTGGCGATGTCATCCGTGGAGTCGGTTTCCGCGCCGGCGTCCTCGCCGGGGTACTTCCTTCCCTCTTCAGCCCGAGTGCACCGATCGGACAGAACATAATGTTCGGCCACATCCTTGACCTTGTTCATCGCCAGCTCCTCAAGCATCTTATGATTGCGCACATTCTGATGGAATGCACTGATCACAGCGGCAGGATGAATGTCGGGGATGTTGTACTGCACTCGGCTGAACCTTTGGATGTACTTGCGCAAGTTTTCTCCTTCCTTCTAGGGGATGATATGCAAATCACTTGCCTGCCCATGAGCTTGGTGGCCTCCGGTAAAGGCGCCAACAAACTCATGACACAGATCCGCCCAAGAAGAAATGGAGTCCACCGGCAAGTGCATCAACCATGACATAAAATTTGGCTTGAGTGCCAACGGAAAATAGTTGGCGAGCACCTTATATCGCGAGCCCCGGCAGCTTGCATCGTGATGGTGTAGATGCTGAGGAACTCCGACGGGTGAGTCTTGCCATTGTACTTCTCGCCAACGTCGGGCCTGAACATGCGGTGGGAGGGCCACTGGAACTGCCGCAGCCCACGGGTGACTGCCGGACAACCCACCTCATAGGGTAGGCCACCGTAGCCTCCCGGTGCTGGGTGGTCCGTAGTGGGCCCTGCTTGCATGTCCGACTGGTGGCGCGCATCACACCGGTGCTCGATGGTGGTTCGAGCGTCTTCATGAGCTTGCTCCCGAAGAACTTGATGTTGGTCGCCACGGGTTCGCGGGTCGGACGACGCTATGGAGATATCATCATGAGCATCGTCGCGACGGACCGACACCCGCGGTGGCCGGTATGGAGGAGGGGAGTGCACCGTGGCCGCATCGCCCCTGTCCCGTCCTCCGCTGGCATGCGGTGGCTCGACGGAGCGACGGCCTACGGGTCCCGCCGGATGCAACTTGTCGTTGTTAGCAATGCCGACGAGGCTCTGGACGGTGGCCCTCCATTTGTCAAGCTTCTCCGCAGCGGGAGGAAAGTCGAGGAGCAGCTGTGCGCGTGCTAGGGCTTCTGCTGGCGTGGGTGGCGGCGAAAGTTGTGTGGACTGCGATGCGCTTCGACTTCTAACCGCGTTAGAGGGAGCCCCATGACGACCCCGCAGCCGTCCGCCACCTCTGCCAGCACCTCGGCGCACATGCTGGCCCTCCTCATCATGTGAAGGGCGCATGGGTCTCTTCCCAGGGCGGTGCCCAGGATCACCAGCAGGGCGGCGCTGCCCATCGTGCACGACCTGAGAAGAGCGCGCTGTGGGCGCCGGTGTTGGCGTCTTGGAGGTCGCCGCGCCACCGTTTGGCGGCACGGCGACGCCCCTGGAGGGCCCCGCGCCGCCTGCGGGGGACCCGACTCCATCTCTGGAGCCCGCAATGCGTGGCTCGTCACCTGGCATACGAACGATGTTGCTTACCAGGCCTAGACTGCCAGGGTGATGTGGATGTTCGCGGGCCGCGCCACAGGTTCTCTCCATGACTGGCCTGCTACTGGTCCGCACCGGTGCTGGCAGTTCGGTCCCGGACGAACTGATCACCGTGGCCGTCTTCTTCTTTGGAGCCATGGCGATGAAGAACTGCTAGGCCAACTGCTAGACCAGATTCTCACAATTGCGCTTCCCCTACCTGGTGCGCCAAAGATGTCGGTGGGAAGTGACACCTATGGGATCACAAGAATCCCTACTACGGTTGCGGGGCGCGGGGTTGTGAGAAGAGCAGGATTAGCAATCAGCACAAGGATCATTTACCCCGGTTCAGGCCACGAGGATGCGTAAAACCCTAGTCCTGCTTTGGTGGATGTATTAAGTGTTCTTGAGCTCTTGAACTAGCTACGGTGGCTGTCTGGTTCCAAAGAGCCGAATCCCTCTCCAGTACGCCATGGGCCTCCTTTTATAGTCGGAAGGGGCTTCCACAGTGGCACATAGGAGGTGGAAAGGCCCACAGTGCTATGAGCTTATCGCTCATATTACAGGACAAGACACATTTAATGCGTAGCTTAGGTGTCATCTTGCTTTATCGGGGACGGGAGCGAGGCCCGTCCCGTCCGTCGCCGCTCCTTCTCGCTTCGACATGCGCCTTGGCCAACGATGCATGCGACGCCATGTAGGCAGGCAAGCAGCTGAGGTGGTGCGGTGGTGGAGCCATCACGAAGATCTGCATGCCGCCACGCAGGCGTGTGCTGAGTTGGCCTAGAAGCTGCATGTCGCCACGCAGGTGCCTGCCCAGCTGGTTGGGCTGGCAGCTGCATGTGAACGGTGGTGGAGACTTGGTTGGTGCGGGCCTGGCAGTGGCCCCGCTGACGCCCTTGGCAAGGGTCTTGCCGTGTGGCCCGACAAGGGTCTTGTCGTGGCACGCTGTCGTCCCTTGTGGGTTTCCTCGGTAAGAATTTTGTCGAGGATCGTTGCCTCCCAATCCTCATCCGATCTTGAATATTCTTTGTCTTCACAAAGATCTGCATGCCACCATGGAGGTGCCTCCCGAGCCCTGTCCCAACGTAGTTGATGGTGTTGGAGACCGTGGGTTCGAGGGTGGCTCACTCTGCTCGTGTGGGCGAGCCGCCCGGCAAGGGGCTTGCCAGGGCTGCTGTGGCTGCCCAGGCAAGGGTCTTGCCAGGGAAACCTACTTCGTCCATCTGCTCTCTGTGGTCTCGGTCTTTGATGTTGCGCTGATCATCTTGCGGCTTCAACTCCCCCCTTTTTCCCTGCTAAGTGTGGCTTCGTCCAGTGGCTCTGGCTGCCCGTGCACAAGTAAAGGGGTACGAAGGAGTGCCCCTACTTTGGTACACCGACAATAGTCAACCATAAATGCGTCGTTTACTGGGTAACAACAATACAAAATATGAAATAAATGCTTGAAAAACATGAGCCTGGCATGGTGCCATGGTATGGCCTCACTATGCCCTGGTAAAAACTTGAGAATGTTATCCTTATGTCATCATGCATGCCTTTCATAAATCGAACCATCACCGAGGAAGTTCCATGGTTTCGACGGGGAAATCACCAAGATTGAAGGGCGATCCAAATTTCCTTTGTCCTTTGTCCATAAATTTCTTTCTATGATGAACATACACCCTGCAAATCACCACGTTCAAATTTGACACTTTTCCGTGTTCATTTACCATATTTAGGGATTATTTGCATGCTCTAGGCATTAATGCACATAATTCAAATTCGAACAATCGGTGCATGAAAAGGTGCACAAGAACGGTATGGAAAACCATCCTCGCGCCATTTAGTAAATTCTCATGCCTTTTACAAGGAATGGACAAATATTTTGAGGAAATGTGTGGCAATAGTCAACCATAAACGTGTCGTTTACTGGGTAACAACTATACAAAAAATAAAATAAATGCTTGAAAAACATGACGCATGGCGTGGTGCCATGGTATGGCCTCAGCATGCCCTTGTCAAAATTTGAGAATGTTATCCTTATGTCGTCATTTCACGCCTTTCATAAATCGAACCATCACCGAGGAAGTTTCATGGTTTCGAGAGGGAAATCACCAAGATTGAAGGGGGATCCAAATTTCCTTTGTCCATGAGTTTTTTCTCTAAGATGTACATACACCCTGCAAATCACCACGTTCAAAGTTGTCACTTTTCCGGGTTCATTTACCATATTTAGGGGGTTACATGCATTTTCTAGGGATTAATGCACATAATTCAAGTTCAAACAATCGATGCATGAAAAGGTGCACAAGAACGGTTTGGAAAACGATGCTCGTGCCATTTAGTAAATTCTCATGCCTTTTACAAGGAATGGACAGATATTCAATGAAATGTGTGGCAATAGTCAACCACAAACGTTTGTTTATTGGGTTTTCAACTATAGAAAAATGAAATAAATGATTGAAAAACATGATGCCTGGCATGGTGCCATGGTATGCCCTCACCATGCCCTGGTGAAAATTTGAGAAGGTTTGGCTTATGTTGTCATGCACGCCCTTCATAAATCAAACCATCGTCGGGGCAGTTCCATGCTTTCGAGAGGGAAATCACCAAGATTGAAGGGGAATCCAAATCTTCTTTGTTTTTTGCCCTGGAATTTTTTTACGAAGAACATACACCCTGCTAATCACCGTGTTCAAATTTGGCATTTTTTCGGGCTCATTTACCATATTTAAGGGATTATGTGCATTTTCTAGGCATTTGGCGCATATAAATCCAATCCAGCTATAGCTGCACAGATGTGATGTGAGGGACATGGATTGCCGTTCGATCACGGCGCATCCTACAGTGCACACTCGCGATCCACATGGCTGGTGTTCCGGCCAATCATAACGCAACACACAATAGCCTCAGCGCACACTGTTTCCGGAAGCGACCGAGATGAACCGTGTGCGATAATGAACGAGCAAAATTGTAAGGGAAGCCAAATTTCCTTTGTAGTTTCTTATTGAGCTCTTAAAAATCACCGCACTGTACGGCTGCCCGGCCCCTCTGTCCCAGAGCTCTCTCCAAGCGTCATTCATGGCACCGCGGCGCACAGTAATTGGTAAGGAAGCGATGGCATCCCGCGGCGCCGCGTTCCTCGCCGCCCGCGACCGCACACATGGTAAGGAAGCGACGGCATCTCGCTGCACCGAGTTCATCGCTGTCGGCGGCCACACAGTTACATAGGTGGACTTTGAGGCTCCCATGGCTGAATGGGCGGTGGATCTAGAGGTGGCCAAAGCCGCACAGGAGGATCGGAAAAGGCAGAAAGCAGTCAAGAAAAGAGAGTCCCGCCACCGCAAGAAAGAAGAGGCCGCACGCCATGATGAGGAGAGCTTGGCGGAGATCGAAGCATGGTTGGCTGCCGCCTACAAGGCCGGGAAGGAGAACGCTGGCGTCTGGCCAGCATGCCCCAATGGCAGCGTGTGAGAAGTAGTTTAAGTTTGTAGTATTAGAGCAAATTACCAGTAGTACTTTAAGTTTGTAGTATTAATGTACAATGAGCATCCCTTGAGGGCTTTGAGCGTTGATTAGCATGTGTGACCATGTGCGCTTTTTGCGTTAATCATTAGAAGAGCACAAAACACACGGTTTCTATGTCGTACCCATGTGCGTTTTTTTGCGTTAATGATCCATAAGTCTGTTACCTGTCCGATGGTTCCTAATAAATCAGGCGTACCATTGACCGAAAAAATCGACTACGAGTGTACTTTTTTTGGAGACATGAACTGCCAATTTTCTGTTTTCTCACACACGAGTATTCTACGCGCTTCGTCTGTGTTGTGTGTTTCCCCCGCCCAAGTTTCAAGTCTCGCAGCGAAGTTTTCATTAGGCACGGGATTTCAGAATTTATTCCTCCAACCACATCCCCACCCATCAAATTTCCTCAGTATCTCCCCCACCTCCCCCCCCCGCGTCCCCCACGCCTCCCCCTACCGGCAGCTCAAACCGCCGTCGCCGCAACCACAGCTTCAACCACATCTACGTTATGCTCGGATCCAGTCAGGTAACCCACCAATCTCTATCACGGCCCCAGCCTGATTGCTTAAATGGCGCCTGCAAAACATCCTCATGCCTCAAAATCCCCACCATCCCTACCTCCAGAGCATCGCTGCGCAAGCCCAACCACATATCACGTGGAGGTCGAGGAGCTGATGGCGGTCCATGGCGCGATGGCAACTGTGCATGTTGACCCGTAGGAACACCTTGCCTCCGCCGCCGCCGACATTGTGCAGGCTCTGGCCCAGAAGAAGTGCCCCGGCGACTTCCCGCCATGACTTAACAAGTATGATCTGAATAGCTAAATCTTACCAATACCACTTGCAATGGCTATGTTTTGTACGGTTGATGTATTAAGCATGTTCGTGCCTTGTTTATTTCAGTACTACACACTGTGTGATGTTCAAGTATTAACTGTTTAGTTCAATTTCACCAATACCAGCAACAAACTTTGCTACCATGCTACTCTCTTCAATGAAGATATACCAGAGATGCTGCCCATTTGCTATTTTTGGTGGATGCTAACCCTGTTGTACTTACCATGCCTATCCATGTACTAACGCAGGCCATAACGGGCGATGCTGTTGTTTGCCGTCGAGGTTAGCTGCATCCCATGTCTTATAGTATTTTACATCATTTGTGAAATTGCGGTTTGGCTTCTAACATTTAGTTGCTTCTTGTAGGTACACATGTCGGGGGCACTAATCCATGCTTCGACCCAGAGGAAGAGCCTGCCTCCGCCACCGCTGACTTTGGGCGGGCTTTGGCCAAGATGAAGTGCCCCAGCAACTACCTCTCAGGACTTCCAAGTATGAACTCACCAGTTCAATCTTACTAATACCAGTTGCAATTAATGGCTATGTTTTGTACGGTCGATGTCTGAAGCATGCCTAACATGTGTTAGCTATTTCCCCTACCTTTCTATAGACAACTGGGCCATTATCTGCTCTGACAGCACCTGCCTTGTGATGTTTAACTCTACCAATTGCATTTTTATCAGTACCGGTTTCAATAGACATTAAGCCTGTTGCAATTAATAGTTGTATCCATTTTTAAACAGTTGTATTTCAATGTCTACAAACTTACAAAACATGAATTAGGATGTTGTTAAGCCTGTTGCAATTAACAATTGTATCCATTTTTAATCCGTCCCTTTGCTTCCGTGCTACTCTTTCGCAATGAAGATATCACTACAGATGCTGCCGTTTTATTACCATTTGCTATTTTTGGTGGATGTTAACCCTGTTGTAGTTAACATTGGCTTTCCATGTACTTACACAGGGCTACAATGGGGGATGTTGTTGTTTGCCGTCGAGGTTAGCTGCATCCCATGTCTTATACACCATCTATTCCTAAATTTAAGTATTTTTAGAGGTTCCAATATAGACTACATAAGGAGCAAAATGAGTGAATCTAGATTCTAATCTAAACTATATCTATAATTCTATATACATCCGTATGTAGTTCATATTGAAATCTCTAAAAATACTTGTACTTAGGAATGTAGGTAGTTGTATTTTACATCATTTGTGCAATCTCATTTAGCTTCTAACATTTAATGGTTGCTTGTAGGTATGTATATGAGCGGTACTGATCCACGCTTCGATCCCTTTTGCGTATGGGGCAATGAGATATTCATGAACAAGAGTCAAGTGAGGAAACTAAGAAAGATTGTTAGGCGAAATAAACAAGTGATGGGAATTAAGCTCTTTGTTTACACTTTGTCCATGGCATGAGTGAATTTAGGATGGTAAGTAATCTGTTGCCTTTTCCCCCTGCCCACAACAAGTTACTCTATTAGACCTCATGATCTGATATTTTTCTCTTTTCAGTGGTTTCCGAAGCTATTTACTAATGATTACCTTGCAAACTACATGACCGTATTGGAGGCAACTAAGGTTAAAGTATATAATTCGTGCTACCATGATAATGCTCTAGAAGTCTTCCTAAAGGCGATGAAGGATGAGCGGGAGATCGTCACAAGCGGTTGGACAAAAGTTGTTCGTGCCTATGGCATGCAGGAAGTCACATTATGGGCATTCCGCTTCTTCTACAACATCGGCGGTCAAAATGATATACACTTGTCTCTTCACCTTTACCGCCTGTAAATATTGTGGTTCATCATAGTTAATTGCTGTCTAATCCTGTAATTACTGAACATATTGTACTGACAATTTTATTTATGAATTCATTGTTGAACCATTGTGCTGAGGATTTGAATTGCACGTTTCATATTTCAAAAATTGCAATTCAAATAATAAATTACAGCAAAAAAAATTGTACAGGAGCGAATAAAATAATGTGCACATGGTTAGAAAGAAAACAACGTGTGCGATTAAAAAAGAATACAAACGGTTCTTTGATGTGAAACGTTTGCGATGCCCTCCGGACGCACACACCGTTTCGTCTCATATGCGTGTACGATTCATGGTAATACGGCAAACGTTTGAAACCAGTGTGTGTGTGTGTGATAGGAATACCAATCGCGCACAGTTATGAAAATGTACACGTTGGCGTTAGTAGAGGCACCACACACATTTTACATTCTTGAACCGTGTGCAATAATGTACCTATCATAAACATATCAACAGATTAAATGTTGATGTCCACCTTTTTCACACTACTATAGCAGCCTAATCGTTTGGGATGTACAAAAGAACGGAAACGTACTCCTTGGATTGACTGTGTGTGATATACATATGAACGGAAATGTTTTTCTGGGATTCACCATGTGGGATGTACGTACGAACGGAAACAATTGGGTTTCCATGCCTCGCCCGATCGCACATGAGCCAGCTTGTGTGCCAGGAGGGCCTATCCCCGACGGTTTCTGGGTCGTGTGGGAAGGACCCCCCTATCGCCCACACTCACTTGACGACGGTTCCAAATGTCGTCGCGGAAAGGGGTTTAAAACTGTTTTTATAGCACCGACACGTACCAGTGAGAGATCATCATGCACATGAGTGTGCTGCATATACTTACCTTGTGGTCTTGAGCTGGCTTTGGAAAGAGTGGACTTGAGAAAGCAGGGTTAGATAACACAAGAACACTCCTAATAAAGTAAGCCAAGGAATCACAAGAATACCAAAACTGGGATGGCATGTAATGGGAAAGTACTGAGTACTTCATTTAGATATAGACATGTCCCCCAAAGATTTAAAGATGTGCACGGAATTCCAAAGATTTTTTCTCCCCTTAGGTGTGGACTCTTTCTCCCCCTGAATCTGATATTGGATAATGGGAGAAGGTAGGGTGAGATAAAATCAGAGCAACAAGAATTTTTCAATAGCAACAGCAATAGCTAAGATTAAACATATTGACATGTCTTTCCCCTCTTAAATACATGTGATTTCTCTCCTCTTTGTTAACAAGCATCTGTAGAAGAGCTTAGATGTGCTCGTGATCATCTTTGATGTGCTCTCTCTCCCTGTTTGCCATCAATTTCCAAGAAGGGTACTTCTGGAGCATGAGTCAAGTAGGTGTGGTCCTTGAGAGACACTAGAAAGTAGTAGGTATTTTATGATGCTTATAGAGGGAAGAATCATTGAGTGTAGGTGAAGAAAATATCCAGAAAGAAATGGCAAAACATTTTCTCAGAGTTGAAATCAGTGATGCTGATGCGTTTTCCATCGGTGGCTCCAAAATGACAGTGTCATAGATGGTACTTATCGGTGCAACCAAGTTAGTCCATGTTGGTTGTACCGATGAACTATTCACAAGAAGACCTTGTATTTCGGTCAAGGCGATAGGTGTGAATCAGAGGGATCGAGTTCAACACAGAGTAAAGATTTTGTCAACTCAGCTCACTTGGCAAATGAAATCTCACAAGGATTTGCAAGGAATTAAACAGAAGGATTTGTAATGAATTAAACACATAATTTACAAAAATAAGAAAAGGGATCTACATGAAGTTTTTTTTGATAAAACAACTAAGCAAAGGAACACTAGAGAACTTCATCTAGAAAGGGTCGGTGACAAAGTCACCTATGTCAGAGCATTTTGACTGATGAGTGAACTGATAGCACTTGATCGTAGGTCATACTCATCGTTTAAGCTCAAAATGGGGTTACCATTTTTCATTTAAGCATTTTTATGTATTCACATGTTGTTGAGTTGCTTTGACTCATGACTTGGGTCAAAGCTTCTCTAAGATGGAATGGCATACCTTGGGTTGTGGTGTTGATCTTGATCATGTAGTCGAACATGTGTTGGATGTTCAAGGTTGATGTTGTCCATCAAGAGTTGGTAGGACCACTAGTAGTTTGAGTTCATCTTCCTACAAGGGTTAGTCTTGCAAGGAAGAGCACTTGTGTATCCAAAGTGACAATCATGAAACTTGATACCAAAAGAAGTTTGATATATTGAAATTGTCAAAGGATATGTTGAGTGAGTTCATGCTTCCTTGTATTCAACAACCATATAGTAGGAACTTGGAGATGTAGAGATTGCTCAAAATATGAATGACTTGCAATCCCATAGATTTGGGCTCATCCAAGTACCTACAAGGGTTAGATAACATGCAAGGGTACAAGTATAGATCCAACACATATGATCATCTTCATAAGAGAAATATCAAGGATTAGTCATAAAAGGCTCATGCCTTGCATGTATCCAAATAGAGTTTCTACTCAAAGTTTGAGGCATCAATGATACTCAATTCACCTCTCAAACGGCAAAATACTTTCTCATCAAGGGATTTGGTGAATATATCCGTCAATTGCTTATCGGTACGAACATGTTTAAGATTTATTCTCCTTTAGCAACATGATATCAAATAAAATGATGATGAACTTCAATATGCTTAGTTCGAGAATGTTGCACGGGATTGTGAGCAATCCTAATAGCACTTTCATTATCAAAAAGCAATGGAACATGTTTCACATGTATCCCATAGTCCTTAAGGGTTTGGGTCATCCAAAGTAACTGAGCACAACATGATCCGTCGACAATGTATTCCGCTTCGGTAGTAGATAAGGATACAGCATTTTGTTTCTTGGAGGATCAAGATACAATGGATCTACCAATAAATTGACAAGTACTCGTAGTGGACTTTCTATCAACCTTGTCACCGGCATAGTCCGAATCGGAGTAGCCAACAAGATCAAAAGATGCCCTCTTAGGATACTAAGTGCCAAAGTTTGGTGTATAAATTAAGTATCTCACTATCCTTTTCATGGCGTTAAGATGACACTCTTTAGGGGCCGCTTGATATCGTGCACACATGCACACGCTTAGCATAATATCGGGATGTGAGACACATAGATATAACAATGAACCAATCATAGAGCGGTAAACCATCTGGTCAACAGGATTGCCATCCTTTGTCAAGTCAAGATGTCCACTAGTAGGCATGGGTGTTTTCATACCTTTGCTTTCTTGCATGTTGAACTTCTTGAAAAGATACTTAGTTTGCTTGATTTGCAAATCAAGGAAAAATTTGAGTTCACTCATCATAGACATCTCAAACTTCTCCGACATTAGCCTTCCAAACTTTTCAGTAAAATGAGGGTTAGTAGAACCAAATATGATATCATCCACATAAATTTGGCACACAAATAATTCACCATTCACCCTTTTAGTAAAATGTGTAGAATCAATCTTCCCAATTTCAAAGCCTTTTTCAATAATAAACTTGGCCAAGCATTTATACCATGCTCTAGGAGCTTTTTTAAGACCATAAAGATTTTTGTGAAGTTTGTAGACATGATTAGGTTTCTTGGGATTAACAAAGTAGGGAGGTTGTTTAACATACACCTCCGCCTCAATTTATCCATTTAGAAAAGCAGTTTTAATGTCCATTTGGTACAAAGTGATATCACGATGATTGGCATAAGCAAGTAAGATACGTATGGACTCAAGTCTAGCAACGAGGGCATATGTCTCACCATAGTACATACCTTCGACTTGGGTGTAGCCTTGAGCAATGAGACATGCATTGTTGTGTACAACTTGTCCATCCTCATCTTGCTTATTTTGAAACACCCATTTGGTTCCAATGACATTGTGTTTGTCGTCGGGCTTTTCAACCAACGTCCACACTTGATTCCTCTTGAAGTTGTGTAGCTCTTCGTGGATAGCATTCACCCAATCCGGATCCTCAAGAGCTTCTTCAACCTTCACAGGTTCAACACTAGAAATGAATGAGTAGTTGTCACGCCCAATATGCGATACTATCCTAAAGAGACTCGAAGGTCCCACCAAGGATAGAACCGTATATTGAAACGCTTTTGCAAGGTGGATATCATTACATCAACATTACATAATATATGGGGATACATACCAGAGGCATAGAATGCCACACGAATACAACATCACAATACATAAGAGCATCATCCGACTACGGATGAAACACAAACAGAAACTCAAACAACATCCACCCTGTTAGCCCAGGCTGCCGACCTAGAACCTATCCCCTGATCAAAGAAGAAGCAGAAGAAGAACTCCAAAACAAGCAAACATCGCTCTCGCGTCATGAACATCACATAACTTGTACCTGCAACTGTTGTTGTAGTAATCTGTGAGCCACGAGGACTCAGCAATCCCATTACCATGGGTATCAAGACTAGCAAAGCTTAAAGGGAAAGGAAGGGGTAAAGTGGTGAGGTTGCAGCAGCGACTAAGCATGATATGGTGGCTAACATATGCAAATAAGAGCGAGAAGAGAGCAAATGGAACGGTCGTGAAGCTAGCAATGATCAAGAAGTGATCCTGAACTCCTACTTACATCAAACATAACCCAAAAACCGTGTTCACTTCCCGGACTCCGCCGAAAAGAGACCATCACGGCTACACACACAGTTGATGCGTTTTAATTTGGATCTGGTGTCAAGTTATCTACAACCGGACATTAACAAATTCCCATCTGCCCATAACCGTGGGCACGGCTTTCGAAAGTTTAAACCCTGCAGGGGTGTCCCAACTTAGCCCATGATAAGCTCTCGCGATCAACGAAGGATATACCTTCTCCCAGGAAGACCCGATCAGACTCGGAATCCCGGTTTACAAGACATTTCGACAATGGTAAAACAAGACCAGCAAAGCCGCCCGATGCGCCGACAATCCCGATAGGAGCTGCACATATCTCGTTCTCAGGGCAATACCGGATAATTCAAGCTACGAGTAAAACCAGACCTCGAGTTTCCCCGAGGGGGCCCCGCAGGCTGCTCGGTTCGGACCAACACTTAGACAAGCACTGGCCCGGGGGGGCTAAAATAAAGATGACCCTTGGGTTAATTACTCCCAAGGGAAATATAGGTGGTGGTGAGGCAAATGGTAAAACCAATGTTGGGCCTTGCTGGAGGAGTTTTATTCAAAGCGAACTGTCAAGGGGGTCCCATAAATCACCCAACCGCGTTAGGAACGCAAAATCCGGGAACATAACACCGGTATGACGGAAACTATGGCGACAAGAGTGGAACAAAACACCAGGCATAAGGCCGAGTCTTCCACCCTTTACCAAGTATATAGATGCATTAATAATATAAGAGATATTGTGATATCCCAACATAATCCTGTCCACCATGGAGCAATCTTCAACTTCACCTGCAACTAGCAATGCTATAAGAGGGTCTGAGCAAAGCGGTAACATAGCCAAGCAACGGTTTGCTAGGAAGGGTGTCAAAGGTTAGAGGTTCATGGCAATATGGGAGGCTTGATAAACAGGTGATAGGTAGCGCAACATAGCGATAGAACGAAGCAACTAGCATAGCAATGATAGTACTGAGATCCAGGGTAGCGGTCATCTTAGCTGAAATCCCGCTAGGAAGAAGAACAAGTCCATGAAGAAGATGAAGCCACGAAGACGAACCAAGCGTAGACGAACGAATCCTCACGATCGCAACGAAACGGGAACTAACAAGAAGCACACAACATGGTAAACACACCACACATGAACACGACATGATGCACAAACAAGCATGATGCCTGAAAAAGCTACATGGAGCTACTCATGGCAAGAGATGATGCATACAAGAGCAACACATCAAGGCAAGTTTAAATGAGGCCGGAAACAACATATAACAATTCCGGTAAGTCCTCATATGCAAATTTCGAAATTGGTCCAGATCTGAATAAACCTTATGTTCAAGTTGTTAAACAGCAAGTAAAATGCACCAAGATGATCTACACGAGATTCTAGTCAAGTTACATATAAAGTTCATTAGATTTGGAGCTACGGCCTAGAAGATATGAGCAAAACAAGTTAACCATGGCATTGATGCAAAAATGCATACAAACATCAATCAAACACCTCAAACAAGGATGCAACATGATAATATGAAACTACATGCAAAATCAAGCAAGTTTCATATAGAGCACACTCAAAACGGAGCAACGGTTCAACACATACACTCTATACAAGTCATAACAACAATCTGTCCAAAACAGCAACTAGGCATATTGCAAGCATCAAAACAACATGCTACAGCAACCCAACATGAGAACAAAAGGCATGGACATGATGTACAGGTAAAGCACAACAAAACATGAACACTGAGCTATCTCCAGAACTCACTAGAACATGCTCAAACACACATGACAAGAGTGCATATAATAACAGTTTCAGACTTTGCAGAAATAACATCAGGTTGTAATGTTTAGAGCTACCAAACAACATGTTACATGAACTTATCATGGAAAACAAAGGCATGGCATGAATCTACTAATTGCATAGAACAAAAGTCCTTTACTGACCATGAGCCCAAAAGGACGAGAAGATATGATGGCACCCATGTAAACATAGCAAGTTATATGATAGATTCAAACATGACAGGAACAACGATAAGTAGGCATGTTGGTGAGCCTGAACCACTCACCACAGAGCAATACATGGCATGACAAGGCAACCAACAGTCAGAATACATGTTTATGAAGCGAATCATGGCAAGAGCAAGTTCATAGGGTACATGGATCACTAGCAACAATCATGGCAACATTGAACTTAATGTTAACAGGCTAACAACAACATTATTTAGCAACTTTGGATCATGATAACAACAATCTACAGGAAGCTATAAATGCAACCAAGGGCATGAATGGATATAGCATGACATGTATAACAAAACATCCTTAGTGAACATCTCCAGATTATGCATGGAATGACTTGTAGCAGCAGGTTTACATAGCATCACGAATTAACAGATTCAGCCTAGCAAAACAGTAACAGCAAGTACACTACTTCACAAGCTCGATTCACTCACCACAAGTCATTGCATGACAAGATAATCATAGCATCAGCAAGAATACATGTTTATGAAACTAACCATGGCAAGAATAAGTTCATAGCATGCAAGGATCAACTACAACAACCTTGGCAAAATTGAATAACATGTAAACAATCTGCCAGGGAACATTTTATAGCAAAAGTAGAGCAAGAAAATGACATGCTAGACTACTCCATAATTGCAAACAGGGGCATGAATGGATAGATAATAACCATATGTTCAAATCATCCTTACTAAAGTATCTCAAAATATGCTTGGATCTCTCTGTAGCATCAAGTTTACATGGCATAAAAATAACAGCAAAACAGGGACTGAAATCAGCAACATCACGAAGCCTAGTTTGCATGTTTTTGCTGGTCACCACATTGATCAGAAAAATACATGGCAAGCACCTCTGTAAATATGGCATGACATAGTTCAAAACACATGTAGGACTCATGCTCATAGGATGCACACATCAATCATGGCAAAAATGACAAATGAGCAACTTATAACAGTTTCAGCAGATTAACATAATATAGCACTCTTGCAATGATGATTCAGGCATCAAGATGAACTCAAATGAACATGGTTCAATGGAATGAAATGTAGATCATCTCACAACGAATATTTTGACATATTATACGCACAAAATGGAGCAGCATGCAACAAGATATGGCAGGTCAAAGTATGCACTAGAATCTGCAAATAATTAGGGACTTGGCAGTTTCTGGAAAAAAATTAGGATGAGCGGAATATAGCTATGCGACGCACGGAGCGGGGTTTAAACGGGATCTCACCATGGGCCAAGCCCAGAAGCAGAGGAAGAAGGCCGAGGAGACGTGGGCCGGAGCTGGGCCTGAGGAGGCCATGGCCCACGAAGGCGAGCGGGAGGAGCAATGCCTCTGCTCCCTCCCGAGCGGTGCCATGGCGACAGCGGCGGCTTGATCCCGCCCGGATCTCGTCGGATCCGGGCGCGGCAGCGGCGGGGAGGAGGGATCCGGCCCGGGGCAGCAGAGAGGAGGCAGGCGGCGACATGGGAACCGTCGGTGGGGAGGAGCGGGGTGGCCGGTGCGGTCGGCGGAGAGGACGACGGTCGCCGGCGAGGCGAGCGGTGGCGGCGTGGGGAGGAGGAGCTGAGGCTCGCAGGAGCGGAGCCATGGCCGCGGCGGTGGTGCCACGCTGGCGGCGTTCGGCGCGGAGGCGGGGTTCGACGGGGCG
>NC_041385.1:400914148-400917146 GCF_002162155.2 Triticum dicoccoides | reverse complement strand
GGTCCTCGGGCTAAGCGGTGGCGGCGCGCGGGCTCGCGCGGGCCCACGATGGGCCTGGCGGGCCGCGGCAGCGGGCCGTGGCGAAGTGCCACGTGGCGCTTGCCGATTGGCTGCGGGTGACGGCGCGGACATGTCCGGTCCAGATCGGATGTGTTCGGCGGGCGAGAGGAGCGGGGCTAGGGTTTTAGGGGGAAAACATCCGCGGATTTGGACGGGGAGTGTATATTTATAGATTCTGGGAGCTTGGAGAGTCCAAATGAGGAGCGGTTTTTGGCCACGCGATCGTGATCGAACGACCGAGAGCATGGAGGGGGTTTGGATGGGTTTTGCGCCACTTTGGAGGGGTGATGGGCTGCAACACAAAGAGGACTTTTGCGGTTACCCGGTTAACCGTTGGAGTATCAATCGACCTCCAAATGGCACGAAACTTGACGGGAGGTCTACCGGTGCTACACCGAGGCCGCTTGGCAAGACTCGGTCCATTCCGAGAACGTTTAACACCCGCTCACAACGAGAGACAACAGGGGGACGCCGGGGAACATAGGAGTGCTGGATCGCAAAACAGACAATGGGGAAAATGCTCGGATGCATGAGACGAACACGTATGCAAAATGAGATGCACATGATGACATGACAAAATGCAATACGCAAGCAAATGACATGGCAACCACGGCGAATAATTGGAAGACACCTGGCGCATCGAATCCGGGGCGTTATAGTAGTGTTCACAAAAGTTAGCCAAACGAGTTTTAGAGCGAGTGATTCTCCCAGTTTGAATATCATTGAAGATTTGTTTGACGGGATGGTCTCTTGTGACTCTTGATCTAACTCGTGAGAGCTTTTGTTTGGGTTGGGGTGGAACATCCTATTCATTGTCTTCTTCTTCTTCTTCTTCTTCTTCTTCTTCTTCTTCTTCTTCTTCTTCTTCTTCTTCTTCTTCTTCTTCTTCTTCTTCTTCTTCTTCTTCTCCTTCTTCATTGTTGTTGGCGTTATCGTTCTCTTGTGGAGGAGGAGAGGGAGGTTGAGGTGGTTCGTCTTGTTGTAATTCCTCATTTTTTCTGTCTTGACGTGTTCCACTTGTGGATGCCTCCAAGTCAACTTGTGGTTCGCCTTGATGTGAAGTTGAGGCTTCCACTTGAACGGAAGACGTACTCTCCTTCACCTTTGTCGGGCGAATCTTGCCAACAGACAAATCTTGAATTGCTTCTGAATGATCTTTGTCTCCTACATCAAGTGGTAATTCCTCTACTTGCGAGCCATTAGATTCATCAAACTTCACATCTACCGTCTCTTCAACCTTTTAGGTGAAATTGTTGCAGACACGGTAAGTGTGAGAGTTTGACCCATATCGAGTAGGAAACCTTCATGAGACTTAGGAGCAAATTTTGAGCGACGATGCTTATCAAGAATGTAACACTTTGAGCCAAATACTCAAAATTATCCAACTTGGGGTTTGTTACCGGTGAGAAGTTCGTATGCCATCTTGCCGAGAAGCTTGTGAATATATAGTTGATTTGTAGCATGACAAGCTGTCTCAACTGCTTCCGCCCAAAAGTGTCTTGGCGTCTTGTATTCATCAAGCATCGTTCTTGCCATCTCAATAAGTGTCCAATTCTTCCTCTCAACAACTCCATTTTGTCGAGGCATGTACGTAGCCGAGAACTCATTTGAGATCTCTTCTTCATCAAGAAAGGTATCCACATTGGCGTTCTAGAACTCCGTTCCTTTGTCTCTTCGGACCTTCTTGATCTTCACTTCAAATTGGTTTTGGGCCTTCCTAGTGAAGTTTTTGAAGATCTTTTGGACCTGTGATTTATCATCAGGAAAGAACACCCATCTAAATCTTTAAAAATCATCATAAATGACCAATCCGAATGAGTTACCACCGAGACTCTTGTAGGCATTGGGACCAAAAAGATCCATGTGAAGTAGCTCAGGTGATCTTCTTGTGGTCATGATGTTCTTCATGGGATGACTTCCTCCAACCTGTTTTCTGGTTTGACAAGCACTGCAAAGTCTATCCTTGTCAAATATGACATCTTTAACACCAAGGATATGATCGCCTTTAATAAGCTTGTCAAGATTTTGGCCCATGTGACCTAACCTTCTCTGCCATAACCAACCTTAGAAGATTTAGGAATTAAGCAAGTACTAGGTTGAGCTTTCTTAGTGAAATAAAAAATGTATAGGTCACCTCTACGAATACCGGTAAAGACCATATTATGATTATCTCTTCGAAACACTTGACAATCTACTTCAGTAAATAAAACAATAAAACCGAAGTCAGCTAGTCTAGATACGGAAAGGTGATTATAACCAAGGAATTCAACGAGCATGAAGTTTTGGATAGAGCTATCATGGGAGATGGCCACCTTACCAAGGCCAACTACCTTACCCTTTGAGTTGTCACCAAAAGTGACATACTTGCTGGGACCATCATTCTCAGCAAGCTCATGAAACATGTCCTTATCTCCTGTCATATGATCAATACATCCACTATCAAGAACCCATTCCTTTCCTCCGGCCGTGTAACCACGTAGGTTAGCCATAAAAGCAAAGTGTCTCATTGACTCATCAAGATCAAATTCACTATCATCATCCACATCATAATATCCATGCTCAACATCTTCATGTGAATGGTCATCACCTAGAGAGAGTGATTCATTAGATTTATGACCATGACAATGTGCATGTTTATGAATTCTAATAACTTGCGAAATGATGCTACTAATGGCTCCAACATCTCCTTTGGCACACATAAGGTCACGGAGTTCAAATCGACGATCATCAAATTTAGGATCACTAGTATCCATATTTTGAAAAGCAATCAACTTTTGAAGAATCTCATCTAGATTTTTCAAGGAATAATTTGGAAAGTGCTCCTCAATATATTTCCCTATAGTATAAGCACATTCAAATATAGGAAAGCATACAAGCAAATTTCTAGGCAATCGTCTCATGATAAGATCAATAGTTCTAAGATTGTGGGTCATGTCTA
>NC_041385.1:400908332-400913697 GCF_002162155.2 Triticum dicoccoides | reverse complement strand
AAGGATCAATGAAGGACACATAAGGGCTAGTAATATACTTGTTCAAATTATATTCATTGAAAAACTCAAGCATCTCATTCTTCGAGGAGCTATAGAACTCTCCATCAAGCATAGGCACTCTACATCTAATACTCCCGATAGTAGACTCATCCATCTTCCTCAAATGGCGATTAAACAAAAGCAATGGAGACCAATGCTTTGATACCAATTGAAAGGATCGAGAAGAGGGATCTAGGGGGGAGGGCGTGATTAGACCCTCAACAGGTAAATGTGGCAGTTTTTAAGTTCTTCGTTTAGCACAGTTTTAAGCATTCACAATACATTTCAAGCAAGCATGACATGAGTATGAGCAGCGAAAAGAGTAAAGCGCGCTAATTGCAAGAAAGTAAAGGGCTGGGATTGGAGTGTGAAAACGCAATGAAGAGACAAAGATTTTTGGCGTGGTTCCGATATGTGGTGTATTGTACGTCCACGTTGATGGAGACTACAACCCACGAAGGGTAACGGTTGCGCAAGTCCACGGAGGGCTCCACCCATGAAGGGTCCACGAAGAAGTAGCCTTGTCTATCCCACCATGGCCATCGTCCACGAAGGACGTGCCTCACTTGGGTAGATCTTCATGAAGTAGGCAATCTCCTTGCCCTTACAAACTTCCTGGTTCAACTCCACAATCTTGACGAAGGCTCCCAAGCGACACCTAACCAATCTTGGAAACACCACTCTCCAAAAGGTAATAGATGGTGTGTTGATGATGAACTCCTTGTTCTTGTGCTTAAAATGATAGTCTCCCGAACACTCAACTCTCTCTCACAGATTTGGATTTGGTGGACATATGATTTAAGTGGAAAGCAACTTGGGGAAGGCTAGAAATCAAGATTCTTTTGGTAGGATTGGAATATCTTGATCTCAACACATGAGTACGTGGTTCTCTCTCATAAAATGTATGTTGGAAGTGTAGGCACGTTCTAATGTCTCTCTCACATATGGAGAAGGGATTGGAGGGGTATATATAGCCTTCACACAAAATCCAACCGTTACACACATTTGACCAAGCTTGGTCAGACCGAATAGATGAACTCGGTGAGACCGATTTAGTTCAAAATGTGAACGTTAGGAATCTCGATGGGACTGACTGGAACAACTCGGTGCGACCGATGTGCTAGGGCTTAGGGAAAACATCAACTCGGTGGCACCGATTGCATCAACTCGGTTAGACCAAAGTGAAGCAATAAGGCAACAGAGAGAATGTCAAGCAAACTCGATGGGACCGATTGCATGAATCAGTGAGACCTAAATAATGCACCAAGTCATAGAGCGTTTGTAAGGCCATCTCAATGAGAGCGACATTCGTATCGGTGTGACCGAACTGTTAGGGTTTATGGTAGTGGCTATCTCATATGAACTCGGTGGATTCGGATGTGAATCGGTGGAGCCGAGTTGGAGTCTGGTATTTTGACATATTTGTAATGAGAAAGTGGTTGAGGGTTTTGGAGCAATATCACTAAGCACTTTGATCAAGCAAGCCATTAAGCAACACCTCATCCCCTTTTAATAGTATTGGCTTTCCTATGGACTTAGTGTGATCTTGGATCTCTAAAATAGAAATGAGTCTTGAGCTTTTGCCAATATGTGTCCTTAGCATTTTGAAGGTGTTCCACATCTTCTTGTCCTTCCCACACCATAGTTGAACTTGTCTGAAATACACTAGCCAAAAGCATTAGTCCAACAAGAGATATGTTGACATTAGTTACCAAAATCACCCAGGGAGCACTTGTGCTTTTAGCAGGGGAAAACCGGTTAAAATCAGGGAACGGGAGGTGTGGTTTTTTTTCTGGCCGGATAAAAATCGTTGACGGGAAGCGGGCGTTTGATCGATGGGAGGGCTAAAAAGCAAAGTGAAATGACAACATACTCTCCCATTAGGAGTAGAGATAAGTGTATGAAATCTCTCTACATGAAACTAAGTGGGTGTGCATCCAACTTACTTGCTCGTGATGACCTCGAGCATTTGAGGAAGCTCATCATTGAGATATGCAATTCTAGTTCTATAATGAAAAGTCCCACTAGTATATGAAAGTGAAAACCATGGAGACTCTCTATACAAAATGCATGGTGCTACTTTGAAGCAAAATTGTGGAAAAGGGATAGTAGTGTACCCCCTCTCTCTTTTTCTTAATTTTCCTTTTTCCGTTTTCTTTCATTTTTTCATTTTTTGAGTCATTTGTTTTGAATGGCGTCATGGACCTCATCCACTCTTATTTTGAGGAATCATAAGTCTCCTCCATTTCATATCCTCAGGGGTAGGGGCACATTCTAATAATGATGATCATCACACTTTATTTTACTTACAATTCGAAACATATGATGACATGATGACCGAAGATGAATGCATCCGGCAGTGTACCAGGAAGTGCAATGATCTAGCATAACATGTATTATAATGATGAGTCATGGATTTACCACAAAATATCATGTGAGCTATCTATGATCATGCAAAGCAATATGACAATGAGTGCTCAAGTCATATGAAAAGTAACAATGGAAGTTGCATGGCAACATATCTCAAAATGGCTATGGAAATGCCATGATACACTACTAGGGAAAAGCCTAGCAGCAGCGCGAGTTTTAGGCCTATTAGTAGCGCGGGCAGGAGCGCTACTGATAAGGCGCTACAGCTAATGCTTAGCAATAGCGCGCCTGGATCCACGCTACTGCTAAATTGACTTAGTAGTAGCGCTTCTTTAGGACCGCGCTACTGGTAATTAGTAGTAGCACTTCTACTTTCCCGCGCTACTACTACTATTTAGTATTTTATTTCTTTTTTATTTCATGTTGTATTCATACACCTTTACACAAGTTTTCATACAACAGGAATTTAGAGATTGTTTTTACATCATAATGAGTTATTACATCACGTGGTGAAAGAACCGTGGACTAGTTTCAAGTGGATATCCATCCACTTGAAACTAATCTGCGGTTCTTTCACCCAATGATATAATAATATCATCATCATCATCATATCATTAACAACTTATCATCATAGTACATCATTGTCATATAACACCTCCTCAAGATCATCGTTTTCATCAATGACATCATATAGCAAATTGGTCACTAGTCGTAATCACAAGTACTCCTCATTATCAACTCTAACACATTACCACATAATAAACATATTGTACCTCATAGGACCTACTACATTCGATTGAGACCTACTACATTTTCTAAGGTAAAATAGCAAAAAGCAAGATAGCCCCTGACTCTCCATTATGGAGAATGGAGATTAGCCTGTCTCCAATTCTTGCATTTCACTGAATGTTACTTCCAAGCACCTCCTTGCGAATGTCCATATATTTCTTCCATTCTTTGATGATCACGTGTTCACCGGTTTTAGAAATCCGATATGCACAGGTGAGCTCCCTAGATTTACCTGGCATTATGTTCAGAACTGAGAGGTGACCATTCAGAGACATCAGATGAGGCACACAATCCATCAGGAGTTTCTGTTGAAAAACATAATAATAACTTCGTAGTTAGCAATGATGTACTAGTTTTAGAAGTATGCAAAAGATGCACGGATGTCGTAATAGTAAAAAAGCTTACCAGGGTATCTCAGAGAAGTTACCGTGGTTCAACACATGCACTAGTGGCACATATTCACCATAATATGGAGGAGTTCAATAATAATTATTGTAATTCTCAAGAAGAGTACAAAATGCGATCAGATGATTTTTCTCCTTATACGTTAATTCGGTGCCATCGGTGTAGTGGGTTTTATCTACCATCTTCCGCACAGTCTTTGAAGAATCAAAATAAGCTGTCAATGGAAATAAGCTATCAACAATTTTGAAATAAACAATATAAATTAGTTAATAACTATGTTTGAGAAACTCACATAGCGGTACAATCGAAAGCATATCAACAAGGACCCAAATGTCCATATTGTCTTGCTCAATGTCAGGATCACCAAGATCCATGGTGACAATCATACCCTCATAAAAACCATACATTTTGCAAAGTGCTTCCCAATTTTGGCAACCAAAATGGGTTACGCTCTGAGCATTGCATATATTTACTTCAAAATCCATATCATGATGGGTCCTTAGGTGTATTTTCTTTGTTTCAAAATTTTCATGGTCTTCAAAATCCATCCTCTCCAAGACATAGCGTCTTGCATGGCATGGGATAAGCTAGTCGAATTGTAAAATATGAAAATTAGATGTTGAAATAGTTGAAGTCATGCTTAATTACGAAAAAAACACTTGTCGTTGTTGCGTACCGTTTCACAATCGAAGGTCTCCTCGAGCTTCATGCTGAAGTGCCGATCTTCGTCCAGCTGAACGAACCTCTCACACATACCTCGATCGTCGTGGCACCAGCTACACTCCCCCGGGAGACTGTCGTCGTCCGAGTACGACATTTCCTATGTTCATAATTCAAAGATTAAACTTGTACATATTCTAGCACAAGTCATGCCAGAATTCACGAAAAAATCTGGCATGACCTTTGCTAAAAAAGGACATATCGAGCGCCTGAAATTTGCCGGAACAGAAATTAATCAACACTCCGACAAAACATAGGCCACTCGGAGATGTATAGTGAACATGAACGGCCACTTGGGCAACCACATATCCTATTTGAGCAACAACACAAGATATACAAGGATATTTGGCTGGTCTCACCTCGATGTCGGAGGGGGTCGGTGACTGGGACGACGACGGGGATGTCGGAGGGGGTCGGTGACGGGGACGACGGCGGGGATGTCGGACGGGGTCGGTGACGGGGACGATGGTGGTCACCTGAGAAATCATATAAGTTATCACTAATACATCCCGAATAATTGCTTAAACTAAAAAATAACAACAAATATGACATGTTCAACTAATTTTATTAATTCAACTAGTTCTTACTAAATATAAACTTACTATAAATAGAAAAAACTAGTTCTTTCTAAAAATAAAGTAGTTCAACTAGTTATATTAATTTACTTAGTAAACTAGTTCAACTACAACTAAAAATCTAGTACTAACTAAGCAACATCTAGTTAACTAGTACCATCACTATTAGTAATTAACATCTACTACTACTAAAAATCTAGTACTAACTAAGAAACATCTAGTACTAGCTATGAACCCTAAATTAACATCTGCAACTACTAAATCTAGTACTAACTAGTGGCAGGGGGTGGGGGCGACGGAGAGGTAGCTAGGGGCGGTGAGGTCGAGGGCGGTGGGAGGAGGGCTGTCGGCGGAGGAGGGAGGAGGGGAGGCCGCAGGCGAAGGGAGGAGGGCGGCGCCGGAGGAGGGAGGGGCGGCCGCAGGCGGAGGGAGGATGTCCGAGGAGGAGGGAGGAGGGACGGAAGGAG
>NC_041385.1:400903056-400907912 GCF_002162155.2 Triticum dicoccoides | reverse complement strand
TGAGTGAGGGCCGGTCGTGCGCGTGGGGATAAGGTAGGGATAGTTGTAGCGCGTTTGCCAAAACGCGCTGCAGCTAATCTGAATAGCAGTAGCGCTTTGCACATAAACCGCTACTGCTAAGTGTAACTATACAAAAAATACGTCAATGCAAAAATACATTGGCCATCAATGATCTTTTTGTGTTCAATCTGAATTGTCAATATGAGTCCTATCCGGTAGGAACCGGAGAGGACTCATATTGCGGCCACAAATTTTACACATAGAGTTCAGTGAAGACCAACTGGTTGTGGTAGTTTCAGAAATAATATATTTAAGGTGGTAAACACCCTGTTCACGGAGCGAGGTGGGACTAAACTTGTGGGCTGATCTTAGCAATAGCGGTTTTCCTATAAGCGCGCTGCTGCTAACTTCTATAGCAGTAGCGCGGTTCAGTATAGTGAGCTACTGCTATAACTAGCGGGGGGGCGAGGTCATGGCAATTATAGCAGTAGCGCGGTTTGTGGTGGACGCGCTACTGCTATTTTCCTGTCAGCAGCGCGTTTCTATAACACGCGCTGCTGCTAAGTAGCAGCAGTGTGGTATTTTGTGGAGCGATGCTGGTAAGATTCTGTGTATAGGCTTTTCCCTAGCAGTGATAGGTAGGTATGGTGGCTGTTTTGAAGAAGGATATAAGGTGGCTTTTGTGTGAAAGATCGTATCATTTCACGGAGTTGGATGCACCTGCGAAGTTTGCACCAAGTATCGAGGCGAGAGAGGACAATGCTCGGTACTGAAGAGGCTAGGAAAATATTGACAGGTGTGAGTGCTTTTAGCCCAAACACTCATATTAAACATAAAGAACTCAAGTATTTATTGCGAAAACTTAGTTAGCCCTTGAAGCAAAGTATAACTTGCATGCTCCTAGGGTGGAGTTAACCATCGCACGCCCTGATCCAAACACACAAAGGTTTATTCAATCAATGATAAATTATACTCCGACCTCACCACTACACTACAAAAAAAGATACATCTGTGACATTTTGGGCCGAAAGAAATTTTTTTCTATCATACTTATGACACTTCTATGATGATAATTGTGACAAAACCCGGTATCATCATAGATGTGGCGGGCTCCTACTTCTATGACAAAAAATCATGACAGAAAATGGGCTTTTCGTCCTGGGCGGGCCGGAGACATAGCTGCATGACATTCTTTGGTCCGTCCATGACGGAAAAAACCGTGGTAGAAGCGAGGGCGAGGAAAATTTCGGGGAGTTCCCGGTCACGGTGGGTGGTTGGGGGCCGAGCGATGCGCGTTTCTCTCGTACACGTATGCGCATGTGTGCGAGGCGTTGGCTCCAACTGAACCCGAGCGAGGCATTGGGCTCTAACTGAACCCGAGCGATTGCACTGCAGGCCACGCGTTACTAAACCCGAGCGATCGATCGATGGCTGTTAACTGAACCCGATCGAGCGATTCCTTCGCTACTGCTGCTAACTGAAGCCGATTGATGCTGCCTTTGGATGAATAGTGAGTGTTGCGGGGGGCAGGGGGGTTGGATGAATAGTGAGTTGTGGGGGTGGATGAACAGGACCCCATGGCGTTGCCTCTAGATGAACAGGACCCCAATCGATCGAGCCGGTTGGGGCTGGATGAACAGGACCCCGTGGAGGGCTGGATGAACAGGACGACCCGTGGATGGCTGGATGAACAGTAGACGGTGGAGGGGTGCCTGTGGAGGGGTGGTTGAACAGTAGCCGGTGGAGTAGCGCGCGGTGGAGGCTGGATGAACAGGAGCCCGTGGAGGCTGGAGGAGGTCGACGGTAGCCCGTGGAGGCTGGAGGAGGTTGACGGTGGAGATGAACAGTATCCCGTGGAGTCCCGTTTTGCGGTACGCCACACCCCTCCCGATGAACAGGACGCCCGTTTCGACCGTAGCGCTCCAACACAAATCCGTTTCGTTCGTTTTGCGGTACGCCACACCCCTCCCGATCAACAGGACCCTCATTTCGACCGTAGGAGGTCCGTTTCCTTGTTTTGCGGTACGCCAGACCCCTCCCGATGAACAAGATCCCGTTTCAAACATGGCCGGTCGAACACAAGGCCGTTTCCTCCGTTTTGTGGTACGCCAGGCCTCATTTCCATCGTCTGTTACGTCCAACCCCTCCCAATGTACACGACGACGCATTCCGTTCCGACCCAGCCGGTTGGCTCCCCATGAACACGATGACAACGCTGTTTCTTCGTTCCGACCCAGCCATGTACACGATCCCTAGCTGTACGTATGCGTGAGTAGGCGTTCGAGACCCCGCCATATGTACACATACATGGCCATATTTTCTTTCTTGCACACTGGCCGCTGAACGTACGTGTACATGCTACGTGCGCGCCTCTACTACGACACGTGCGCGCCTCTACATCCACCAGTATGTACGTACACGTTCACGACCAGAATGACAATGCTACGTATGCTTCAACCAGGTGGGTCCCGACTGTCAAGCACTTCCTTGCGTGCGAAGATGTAGCTGGTGGGTCCCAGCAGTCAGGGGGCGATTCGTTTTTTTGCCCGGACGCAGTTCCTTGCGTGCGAAGGTATAGCTGGTGGGTCCCAGCAGTCAGGGGGGAAACATTTTTTTCGCGAAATACGGTGGCCCGTCCGGTGGGTCCCTGCTGTCAGGTGGAGGTATCATTATTTTCCGCGTAATAAGGAGGCACTTCCTTGCTGCGGCCGTGGACCCAGCTGTCAGCCTCTCCACGTACAGTCCACGTCCAATGGAAGTCGTTCATTGACCATGCCACGCCGAGAGCACCACGGCGGTGGACGACGGCGAGGCCTAGGAAGGGGATGACGCGGAGCTGGGGAAGACGTGACAGTGCCCACGCGGAGAGGAGTACGAGGGTTCACTGGTTCGGCTGCGGTGTGAGGCTGCCGTCGCCGCAGAATAACAGGGGGTGTGGGTGAGTAGAGGGTTGGCCTGGCCAGCGGTGGGAGTAGTATGGGGGCAGTGAGGCCTCCGCGGCAGCACAGCCGGCCATGGGAGGCAGGAGCAGGCGGCACGACCGACACTACTTTGGGCAGCTGGAGCAAGAAGACCAGAGCTTGAAGAAGCACTATGGTCGTTGGATGGACATCATACGGTCATTGGAGTATTGACTAAATTGACAAAGCCCTCCGTCCCCGTCAACTTAGTAGGCCCACAAGTCAGCCACCCACTATGGTGGGTCCTAGCTAGCAGGGGGTATTCATTTTTTTGTGCGTAATAAGGAGACACTTCCTTGCGTGCGAAGATATAGCTGGTGGGTCCGACCTATCAGCGGGGGGAACATTTTTTTCGTGAAATACAGAGGCCCTTCTGGTGGGTCCGAGATGTAAGTTGGAGGAATCATTATTTTGCGCGTAATAAGGAGGCATTTCCTTGTGTGCGGTCGTGGACCCAGCTGTCAGCTTCTCCACATACAGTCCACGTCCGATGGAAGTCGTTCCATGACCATGTTGACCACGCCGCGCCAAGAGCACCAGGGCGGTGGACGACAGCGAGGCCTAGGAAGGGGACGATGCGGAGCTGGGGAAGACGTGGTAGTGGATGCCCACGTGGAGAGGAGTAGGAGGGTTCACTGGTTCGGCTATGGTGTGAGGCTGTCGTCGCCGCAGGGCCTGGCTAGCGGTGGGAGTAGTAGGGGGCGTGAGGCCTCAACGGCAGCACAGCCGGCCACTGGAGGCAGGAGCAGGCGGTCTCGCCGGCGCTGGTTTGAGCGACTGGTGCAAGAGGAGCATCACTTGAAGAAGCAGCAGGACCGTTCGATTCAAATCCAACGGTTACTATTGCTACAATCATTTGTTAACAAAGTTGACAAGCCCTGCGTACGCGTCAACTTAGTAGGCCCACAGGTCAGCCTCCCAACCGGTGCGCCCCAGATGTCAGTGGGAGGAATCATTTTTTTCGCGTAATAAGGAGGTAGTTGATTGCGTGCGGCCAGTCCAGCGGAGGGAGTAGGGTGGGCCGGGGAAGCCTACGCGGCATCATAGCGGGCCCCAAGAGGAGGGAGTAGGCAGTCCTGCCAGTGCTAGTTTAGGCGGCTGTAGCAGGAAGATTAGAGGTTGAATAAGCACGTCGGCCGTTGGATTGACATCCAACAGTCACTCCTGCTAGAATCGTGTGTTAACTGACAAAGCCTCGCGTAAACAAGCCAGCCTCGAAATCTGTGGCGTGTATAGCCCATTTGCTATTATTTTTATAATTTGTACTCATTTTCTAATTCATATGGAAATTATTGCAGCCCGTTTTCCATTTTGAGAATTGCTGCCCATTTTCTGGTCAGTACCAGGGTTAAAAAAATTAACTAAATATGTGCGAAATTTTGAAAATTCGCAAATTTTGGTTGGGGAACAAAATATTCTTAATCCAAAAATTAGTAGCCATACAAAAACAAATTTAAAAATAAATTAGTACTATGTCATGTTAAATCCAATGAAATACTATAAAATATCAGTGAAGAACAAAAACAAAAAAAGAAACTAATATCCCATTTGCTATAATTTTTTTGGAATTTTCAACCCCTTTGATATTACTTTTAACAAACACCGACCATACTCTTTGGCCAGGCCGGAATGCATCCCTCCTCATCTTGAAAGATTTGCAGCCCAGTAAGTCAAAGAAAACAAATAGGCCTAGCTTGGGTATTCTTCAAAAAGAAATACTAGGCTAGCTATTTTCCCAAAGAAAAACCTTCTGGGCTGGTCATGTTGTTAGACGGGCCTCAGAGACCGCACAACCCAGTTTATAGCCTGCTCCTCCGAATTACTACTCAAACAAAAGTTGTGCAATTATGTCGTTAATTGACTATACGTTAAAAATGATGTGGGTCCCGGATATCA
>NC_041385.1:400893634-400902674 GCF_002162155.2 Triticum dicoccoides | reverse complement strand
GGGGGGGGTTGGGTGCATCTGAGTAGTAAAAGAGGCGCTTGGTTGTGTTCGGCAGTGGACCTGGTGGGTCCGTACTATCATACTCACAACTGCAGTTCTCTCCCGATTCACTATGTTGACAAGGACCATTTCAAAAAAAAAACTATGTTGACAGGGCCAGACGGCGGCGCCGCGGCGAGCGCACCAAGGCGGAGGATAAAGTGCTCTCGCCAATGTGCTTGGCTGGGTTGGACTTTCTTATTGAAAACTAAAAATGGACCGGAACTATTTATGACGTTGATTACGATTTGCATGGGTCCGCTGGTTGCAGGAAGAAAATGTTGGGAGAAAGAAGACTGGTCACTATCTTTGCCTAAGAATAATATCGACTGAATGTAATGACACTATCATAGGAAATATTATCCTCCTGTTAAAGCATGAATTTAAGGAACTGGTGCATGAGCATTTAGCTTTATTTATTTATTTACTTATTTATGTTTAGGGGACCATGAGCATGTACCTGGGTCGGATTCATGTGAGAGCCTCCTTTCCAGTTAATTATGGGCTCTTCTATTGGGCCTTCATCAGTGGGCAGCATGTTATCAACAAGTGGAAAATGTGTTCCGTACGAAAAATAGTATGCGTTACGTACGGTATGGGGCACTAACGATCGAACCGTGCAACGACTTCCAAAACATTGTGTTTGTCGTTCTAACAACACATTTATTCAACCAACAGACGAAATATACTACTGATTGTACATTGAAAACAGCAGCAGCAGCAACCAGGGCTGGGGGTGCAACAGAAGTAGTAAGCAGGCCAGAAGAGTGAAGACGCAGCTCTCTCTTCCAAACCAAACATCAGCCATTATTACAAAAGGGCTACAAAAAAAGAACAAGCATATGCATCAAACTAAATAAAGATCCTACTACACCAAGTGTACGCATCTAACTAACTGGCTCAGTTAGATGTTACTATTTATTAAGCTGTGGAGATTGGCTGACGGCTTAAACCAGATGGGTGCCTGACAGGGGAAACTCCAGCCAGCAAGTCGAAGTCTGATACTTGCGACCCTCTCTCCTACTTTGGGCTGCAGAGCGGGGCGGCACATATCAGTGTATGTTGCATGCAGAGATGCATGGTATGTCGTGTACACACAGTTTTGCCTGATGAACGAAACTGCATGCCATCATGATCCTTGCCGTCGGTTATCTCCTGGTTAATCGGATAATTCACTCCGAGAAACAGAGAGCGTGTATCAAGGCTACTTACCAGCCTCCAGTCAAAAATTCCTAGGCCCAGAGAAGTTGGGATCCTGCTCAAAGACCTTGCAGTGACTGTGATTGTATTCCGCGAAACAACATGTCCGGTATGTGCGAACTGCCATGTCACTTTTCTTTGAAAGGTTTCTGGGATTAGGAAGGGTAGGGACACCAGGCAGCCTACAACATCATATCAAGTTCGAGTCAAATAAAAAAGGGCTCTTGATGTAGTCAATCTTAAGAACAACATGTTATGAGCACGAATATTTTTTCAGTAAATGTTGATAGTAATATAAGCAAACCATCATGATATCATAGGAAAGTAACATACTGCTGTAACAGCCGATTGTAGCGATAACTGGAGTAGGCCAGCAATACGTCCAACCATAGAAGGAGTCGACAGCGTAATGAAGCCCTTGTGACAATGGCATCAGAGAACCATGGAGGATGTATGATCTTGCGATGGACGTGCAGATTTATCCACTTACCGTAGTGACCTGTCAGATAGGCGAGACCGTGGTTGAAGAACACAATTAGCATGAAGTCTTTATAATTCGCAGATCTTGTGGGCACTTGGCAGATTACAACCTAGAGCAAATCAAACTTGGTATCATGTTGGCTACTCTATGATTCCGAGTATTCTGGGCCGCGGTGCCAAAGCAGTGCAGTGTTAATCAAAGGAAGGGGATCAATTGCCGGGTGTAGACCTCCACCAGCATCCAGCAGCCGCGACCGTCGACGAGCACCGTCCAAGACGTGTTCATGCCGACCCAGTACATACCGTTAATGTAGTTGAGGGTGACAGGGATCAGATCGCAGTCAAGGGGGTTGATGCTCACCACCCTACAATCGTTATGCTGCGTGACACACCTTTTCTGAAGATCAAGCGACATCAGTAAGGAGCTGACTTCAAAAGCTCCAGCCTGAGGGCTTTGAGTAAACAGTACAGCCCCGACGAGCACACGGCGAGCGGCATGGTACTGAGATTGTCCACACACGAAACAATGAGCTTGATTACCTCTGTGGGGAGCGAATTCCAGCCACTCTTTCAGAGGACGCTGCTCGGTTCTGCCATTGTTAGTTCTTGGGTTTCAGACGAGGGGGAGGCGCCTTAGCGGGGATGGAAGATTGGACGAGATTATGTGCAGACGAAGATGGAGAAGCGAATATGTGTTGCGGGAAGTGGACAGGTGATGATGACTACAACATGCCGCTTGACTTACGAGACACATACCAGCAGCGTAGGGTCATATCGATGCCAGACAACTTGCTTGAGTGATCATAGTAGTGGTACTCCCTACAGTACCTACTACTATGCCCTAACTTGCTTGAGTAGAGTAGTAGAGTAGGACTCTGCTCTACTACTAGCACCGGAGGAGTAGTATATTCTAATCTAAAATAGTTACAAACTTCAATGCCCGAGTGTGGAACGACTACGAACCGTGCTCAAAGACCATGTCTACGTGGTGTTTGGAATTATATGCAAAAAAATAGCAAGATGCCTGTGCATTACACAGCACACCATCATCACCAACTTGGTTTTTCCTCTACTCCTACTCCTATAAAAGACTCAGTTGGTGATGATGGAGGCGAGGAGGCGTGTTCAACCGGGCGTGCAACGAACGGCGCAATACTATTCGATTTGTTATAAAAAACAAAGAAGAGTAGTAGAGATAGAGACTTAGGGAGGAGCACGAGGTAGTGGGCGATAAGGATGAACGAGGCAAGGCCTTATCTGTAAATGTGGAGAGAGGTGCGGGTATCTTTTATAAAATTGTCATAGTTGGCTTTGTATCCATCAGATATAGATCGGACGGTCTATATTACAAGATGGCAGGCATACCATCATCACCAACTCGGTTTTCTATAAGAGTAGATATAGATAGATAGAGACTAGGGAGTACTAGTAAGGACACCATCTACTGCTTCTTGTGCTACTCCTGCGCTCCATTCGGCGGCCGCAATGTCCCCTATAGCCACTCCCTCCTGCGCTCCATTAGGCGGGCGCTGTTGAAATTTGGGGAGTGCACTCTCGTGATTGCTGGCAACCACGACTTCACCGACGACGACTTCTTCCCCGACCTCGGCAACCTCTTCGTCAACGACATGGGCGACAACCTCAACGCCAACGGTGCTACTCCCGTTGCATCGTATGTGTTTCTGTCCTTCCTGTTTGAAATCGTGGTAGAATTCATGTTTCTACTCCGTATCCTACTACTATGCTAGTCCACATGACTAGTTTCATCCCTGTTATAGCCGTCATGATTTATTTTGTGCTTATTTGGATTAAATCTCGTAGTAACTTGCTCATATATTCAGCTGGCGCAACGTCCCCTACAGCCACTCCCGTTTCATGGACGTCCTGGTCAATGCCTCCAAGGAGCCCTTCGTCTACTGCTATGAGTGCCCGCTGCCATTTTGGCGCTCGCCGGGGGACATGGTGCATCACCTCATGGATGCGTGCAGTGGTCACTACTGGCCCTTGGCGGAGAACATCAATTACGAGTCGTGCTACCCATTCACCATGCCGGAGTCGCTGGAGGATCACCGCCGCCTGCTAGTCTCGGAGGAGGACGGTAGCGTCTTCCTCTTGAGCGTGGGCACCAGCAAGGCCCGCGCAGGCCGCTGCCCCATTTCTGTAGTGTGCGTCAAGGGCGACGCCGCTGACGCTGACACTGACACGAGGCTGATGTTGTCGGATTTCGGGTTCCAGCAGACCCTCTAGATTCGAACACTAGGGTGCGCGCGGAGATTTCGCCCTCTGCCTTCCCGCACCTCACCACCTCGCTATGATCTAAGCAATCAAAGGAACAACACAAGAGACACGGAGTTTATACTGGTTCAGGCTACCATTGTGGTGTAATACCCTACTCCAGTGTGTGGTGTGGTGGATTGCCTCTTGGGCTGATGATAGACAATACAAGGAAGAACAGCCTCGCGAGGGTCTGTTCTTGGCTGGTGCGATGAACTACTAGGGGGAGTTCAGTCGCTCTCTCGATCGATCGGTCCGTTGCGATCCGATCTCTCCTCGTGGTCCGATGCCTCTCCTTCTACCTTGTGGTGGCTAGTCCTATTTATAGGCAAAGGCCCTGGGCCTCTTCCCAAATATTGAGCAGGAAGGGCGCCAACAATTGGCCATTTTGAAGGGGAACATCTAGTACACTTATCCTGACTAAAGTTGGTCCTCGCCTACCAAAGGCTCTGGTGGTGACACCGGCTTGGGCTCCACAATGACCTCCATCCTTCCGTTCTGCTGGTCTTGGTCTTGTTGCACCGAAATGGATGCCTGTGCTTGATGCTCTCGCCTGCGCTTGCTCCCTTTGCACCAAAGAGGAAAGGGAGGACACTACGCGGACTGGCGCCCGCCTGGCGCCCTTGGTCATCATGGCTTGCGTCATGGGCACCTCGTGAGGTACCCCGCCTTGATCTCTCCGCCTCCTCGCGAGCCAGCCTGACGAGACCGTGCCTGAGGAAGCCTCCTGTCGTCCGCCCCGCGAGGTTTGGCCCCTCACGAGGGTCTTGAGTTCGTGCTGATGAAGATGGGCCATGCTGGGCCGCCCTTGAGCCACGCTGCAGGCCGCAGGCATGCAAGTCTGGGGACCCCCGTTCCCAGAATGCAGACAGTAGCCCCCGGGCCCAAGGCGCGCCCGGACTTGGCCGAGCAGAGAGGCGAAGGGGCAAGTGCGAAGCGTTGGGGGCCCTAACAGCCTGCGGCTTTGGGTACCGCGTGGCGGTTGATTGGACGTGGGTGGCTCCGCAACTGCGTGAATCGACAAAAGAGCGGCATCTGCCTAGGCTTTGCTTCCCTTGCTTCCTCCGGTCATTGCCCAGATCCCCTTTCTTGCGCTCTTCCTTTCGGCCTCCGAAATCTCCAGATCTACCTTAACCGCACGCCCTAGCAAGACATGGTGCCTCGCCAGATCCCGGCCGAATCTTGGTACTCGCCCACCTTGGACTCGCCGAACGTGTCGGAGGCGAGCCTTGCCCGGATGCACCGGACGGTGGCGGCGCAAGGCATCGACGGGGCGAAGGTGTTCAAGGCCGGCTCTGCCCTTCCCGAGGCCCAAGGGAGCACCTTCTATCCGCTCTTTGTAAGCACCGTTGCTGCCTGTCTAGTGCCTCCCTTTTCAGAGTTTTTCTTCTCTGTCCTCTTCCATTACGACTTGCAAGCTCTGCATCTCCACCCCAACTCTGTTCTTCTTCTGGGAATCTTCGCCTACTATTGTGAGGCTCACGTCGGAGTGCAGCCCTCAGTGGCCTTGCTGTGCCACTACTTCTCCCTCCGGCCCTCTCGTGGTGCCATCTCCGCGTGTGCGAGCTTTGTCGCGTATGGCGGCTCCAACGCCATCTTGAAGCCCGGGAAGAGGATTGAGGGCTTCAGGAGCAAGTGGGTCATGGTAGATGCTGGGTGCATCCACCCTCGGCTGATTCTGCCCACGGGGCAGCCCACGAGCTCCGATGATTGGTCTCGTGTGGAACTCGTGGACCCCACGCGAAGCCGATGTTGGAGAAGATGGACGAAGATCTGAGGCCAGGCAACATGTCGGCGGCGAAGCTGACTGGTGCGTCGCTCCTGAGGGAGTTCCTGGAGCACCAGGTGGCCCCACTTCGTAAGTACTCGCTTCCGCTGTGGAGGCCCCGCTTGAGCCCCGCAGTCTTGGCCGACGAAGACCTGGCCGCCGTCCTCCAATCTTTGGTCAGAGGAGACGTGGCGAGGCTGGAGGGTGCCCCTGTGCCCCTGTTTCTTCGAGATGATTGGGAGCAGGTGGTGGACTCCATGCCCGTCTTCAATGGGGACGGGCCCGTGCCCACGGAGGCTCCTGAGGACCCAGCGACCCAGGCGACGGTGAACGTATCCTCCGGCGACTCCAGCGAAGAGGAGGGAGAAGAGGAGCAGGAAGGGGAGCCTGACTCTGAGGCTACCGACGGGGAGTCGAGAGCGCCTCTCCCCCGGTGCAGGCCCCACGCTCTCCACCTCCCGCCGAGCGACGACGAGGATGATGACGAGCGGAGCGGCAGGAGCTTGCCCCCGATCTCGAAGAAGGCCAGGTCTAGGCTGGTCCCCCTCGGGTTTGCCCCGGCTCCAAGGCGATCCTCAGACGTGCCTCCTGCTTCCGAGCCTCTCGAGGCTAATCCCAGCAGCCGGCTCTCGGGCTTCAAGTATGGCCGGAGGTTGCTCGAGCTCGCGAGCAGCAACCAGTAAGTGCTTGATTCTTGTTTTATCCCTTGCTTTGTCGTTGAGGCTTGATGTCTGTATCTCTTGGCTAGGCTGGCGCCTGCGGCGAAGAAACTGAAGGGGGCTCTTAAGGCTCCATCCGGGGCAGCGCCTCTGCCCATGAAAGAAGGTGGCTGCAAGGCACAGGCCTTTCCTGCCCGGTCATCCTCGCGAGGCCTGGTGGAGCTGGCTGGGGCAAGCTCAGCCCCCATGGCCCAAGCGACTCCTGAAGTATCCTTGCCTGATGCCATCACCACAGCTGTTGGGGCGCAGCAGGTCCCGCCTTAGGATGCTGTGGTTACGCTGCCGTCCTCTCCTCCTACTCCACCAACTGCTGTCTCTCCGACTCCACCATCCTGGATCGCGCTGCTGCCGAACTGGACCGGCTGCAGCAAGATCTTCTGGGCGCCGACCCTCGCTTGGTGGCCGGGCGCTTGGAGCTGGCTTCTGGCTGGATTCGCTCTGACGCTTCGATTCGAGCGGCACTGGTTCAGGCCTTGACGGCCTGCGACGAGGAGAAGCAGGCCGTCCTCGGGGCGAAGGCCGCTCAAGACGCCGCCTTGGGAGAGGCGGCTGATGCCCAAGGTCGCTGCAAGGCGCTGGAGAGCGAACTGCAGGGCCTGCGGAGCCAACTTGCCGAGGAGGTCCGCATCCGCCAAGAGAAGGAAGAAGACCTGAAGGCTCACGAGGTGGCCATCAAGGATTGAGACGCCAAGCTTAACAAGCGTCGTGACCGCATGGGCGCACTGGAGCAGGAGTTGGAGGCGTGGAAGGCCGAGCTGGACCGCAAGGCACGGGTTCTTGCCGAGGACCGCGTGGCCTTCACGGAGACGGAGGTGAAGGTTCGCGGCTTGCTGAAGTCGCTCTACGACAGCGGCCTGGAAAGCCCGCTGGCCGGCACCGAGGACGGCCCCGCCAAGCTGCTCCCCTTCATGGTCCGTGCTGTTGAAGATGTCACCCTTGGCCTTGGCCCTACGGCTGAGGCCGAGGCGCGCGTCCTGTCTTCTACAGCGCTGATGCGGGTCCTTACCCACACCTACCTTTGTGACCCCAACGTCGACCTCGACAGCCTGCTGGAGCCAGCGAGCGGCGAGCTTGCCGCTGCCGCTGCTGAGGCCGTGAAGGGTCGTGCGGAGGCTCTGCTATCAAAGTTCCGGGCCTTCAGCACCAATCCAAAGTGAGGCGCTGTCGGTCCTGCAGCTCCACGAGGCGAACCCGCTCCGCGCAGCCGCCAACAAATGACTCCGTCGTGGCTCCTGTCATGCTTTCAGCTTCTGCAACATGCATCATGCCTCGGGGAGGCGTTTAAACTTGTGTTTGGTGTCATGATAACAGTTATGGACTGTTATATTTTCTTTTGAATTCCTTGAAATTTGCGCTCTTCCTACTTGCTTATGTTCTACGCTGGCAGAGCCCGGCCCCGCGCATACCTCAGCCGCTGTTAGCCCCGACCGGAAACCAGGACGGGACCAAGGAGTGAGGGGCTACGTGACAAGTTAGGCTCCTGAGTCGCGATGCTCATGAGTCCCCCTTGGCGCACGAACAGCAAATAGGGAGGTGAGATGTGTGGGTGAATCTACCATTCTACGTCTGCAGAGCCCGACCCCACGCATACCTCAACCGCCGTTAGCCTTTCGGAACTAAGGAGTGAGGTGCTATGTGACCAGTTAGGCTCTTGAGTCGCGATGCTCAGGAGTCCCCCTTGACGCTCAAATGTCCTTCGTACCTTGGCTCCGCTCGGTGAGAGACGCGCGACGAACCAGGCCCGAGGGGCCTGGCTAGGTGGCGTACGTCTGGGTGTGACCCAGGCGTAGCCCCCGTGCCCAGCCCCCTCGTGCAGCACTCCCGAGGGGAGGCATTGCGATGAGACCAGACACTGAGCTTTGGGCTCCCTGAGGTTGATGCGGCCAAGGGCCACCCTCAGTTGTTTATCACCAGTGCGGAGCATAGCGCTTTCGTATGTGTACGGGCATAGCCGCTCCTCGGCAGTGTCGTCAGCCAGCGGAGCATGGTGCGTCCACTGGTGCGTGGGAGGGGGCTCCCCTCCGGGAGGAGCCCCGGGGTGTGTACATCCCCGCCCTGACACGTGGCCGGCACGGTAGGGCATGAGGAGGTGTATCTGGGCACCCGTGAGCCAGCGCAGGAATCACGGGGCCCTACCTCAAGGCGGGTTGCGCCTGGCACTGGGCCTTAACTTCTGATGTGTTCCTGCAAATTTGGCCAGATGCCGATGCTCTACGTCCTCGGGTCCCGGCCCTCGAGCTAGTCTCAGCCGTCGCTGGTTTGCCGGGGCCCGATGCCGTGGACAAAGCCAGAGGGTGAGGGCTGGAGAACTGGTAGGAGCCCTGAGTCGTGATGCTCAGGTACCCCCCCTTTAACGCGCAAGCTTGGTTAGATGTCGATGCTCTACATCCTCGGGTCCCGGCCCTCGAGCTAGTCTCAGTCGTCGCTGGTTTGCCGGGGCGCGATGCCGTGGACAAAGCCAGAGGGTGAGGGCTGGAGAGCCGGTAGGAGCCCTGAGTCGCGATGCTCAGGTACCCCCCTTTAACGCGCAAGCTTGGTTAGATGTCGACGCTCTACGACC